>NC_068449.1:20470941-20610941 GCF_023373465.1 Oncorhynchus keta
GTTTGCTGGTCAATACATATACTGAACAGGGATGGAGAGTGAGCTAGTGAGGTGGGCTGCAGTGGGTTTGCTGGTCAATACATATACTGAACAGGGATGGAGAGTGAGCTAGTGAGGTGGGCTGCAGTGGGTTTGCTGGTCAATACATATACTGAACAGGGATGGAGAGTGAGCTAGTGAGGTGGGCTGCAGTGGGTTTGCTGGTCAATACATATACTGAACAGGGATGGAGAGTGAGCTAGTGAGGTGGGCTGCAGTGGGTTTGATGGTCAATACATATACTGAACATGTAACCACAGTAATGGTGGCCAGTAAATCAATTAATAAAAATGTAATATTGACAAATTAAATAGAAATTGTAGACCTTTTTTCCAACATTTCAACAGACACTACTTAAAATAAGTGCAAAACATTTCACAGTGTTAACTTTCTCTTTATCCCTGGTTGATGTACATGTCAGAGCCTCTTCAGTGTGGTTGGGGTATAGCATACGTTTTCAACAACAAATACTGCACTTCCAGTTTGTGTTCTTTACTCTGTTGAACTCTTGTCATCATTCCTAGTTACAGCACATGGAACCACCGTTGCAAAACATTCAATCTAAAACAAAACTAAGCGTAACACCTTATAAATAATATCGAATATCAATGCAGTATAACGAATTAGCCATCCTTTGTGTTATATCGTAAATTGTCTTACATGCCGTCACTGTTGTCAAAAAATTATAAACATTATCAACAGTAGCACACATGAAGCAGTTGTTGGCTTTGTACATACCAGACATTTTTAGTATATCCTCAGCCATTTCTTTTCGCAGTTGCTCCATGCGTTTTTGTGAAGGTTCAAAATCAATTTGGGAGGAGATGTTGGGGAAGTTCTGTGCAACTTCCTTGGCCATCTACACCAAAAAATAAAATAGTTTTTTGACCTAATTGTCACATAACAGCTAACCATTCATTATTGAAATATAACTATCAAACCTGCATTACAAAGACCCAGCAGCTGAAAGTGCCCTGCTGCATGGTGGGAGTTATTTCCCCTCCTTTCCACTTTATGTCCACCCACCAGTCGTCTTTTCCATTGCAGGATCTTCTCGTTTTGAAGTACTCTATTTTTTATGTGAACATGGAATTCTGATTAGTTATAGGCAAATGAATACACAGGCCAAAATTGAATGCTGTTTTCCTTATCACTATAATCTAGTAGAGGTAATTTCCTTCATGCTCCATTCTACACACAACCTAAATTATAGGCACTGAACCATTTACAGGAGAATAATAAAAGTAGCAGATAGGATCAAACCCTATCACAGAGTGAATACATGTAGAGTGTTTGTAGACTTTAAGAAAAAAATATGAAGTGATAATTTAATCAGTACGTGCTTAAAGAAAGTCATATCACAAAGATCACAGGGCCCATTAAGTCTATGACAATAGAGAATGAATTGTAAGCACCAAAGTGTGTTTGTCAAAATAATATCTGAAAATGTCAGTTGTTGCACATAATACTTCTATTTGCAATAGCAATTTATGATATATGCAGTGGAGGAATATTCCATGGACATTCCCACATACAGTCTACACAAACAGGGGCATTTTTCAGCTATGATTTTACCACTCAGAATCCAGAATGGATATGACAATGGGGCCATCACAGGATGTAATACACCCTTACAACAATCGACTTTTTGATCTTCTTATCTGGTAAACTGCTACTGTGTGTATAGAAAAGAGCCCCATTAGGGGTTAGTGTACTCCAGTAAAAAAAGGCTGGTTTAGATTTAACTCTATTGCCCTGTGTTCCCATTCATAGGGGCATGAGAGACGAGTCAGTGGTAGAATTGAGATGGCACTTTATTGGCCCAAACACCCACAGACCCACAAGGTTGAGGTTACTCGTGGACAGTAAATAGTATTTTTTTTTGCATTGATGCATTGTCTTCTAACTGTCTAAGAATAGGATCCAAAGTGTTAGGAAATATTTGTTCCCATAAATACAAAGGAGGATGTCTCTCCTCATACCTCTGGCACTTTAGTCAGACTGCCAGACTGTGTAAAAACTTTATGATGGGGCAGGCAACGGAGTTCCCATTGACTAAGCACCACAGAGCCAATCAGGAGAGAATACATACAGGTCAAGGGTGCCAATTGAAAGTCAAGGGGGGTGTCTGTGCCTTTTGGATTCTCTCTCTTTACAGAGAGCCCCTGTGGTTCAAGTTGTTTTATTTGACCTTTATTTAACCAGATAAGCTAGTTGAGAACAAGTTCTTATTTATAACTGCGACCTGGCCAAGATAAAGCAAAGGAATGCGACACAGAGTTACACATGGAATAAATAACCGTACAGTCAATAACACAATAGGAAAAAAAGTCTCCATACAGTGTGTGCAAATGACATGACGAGGTAAGGAAATAAATAGGCCATAGTAGCAAAGTAATTAGAATTCAGCAAATTAACACTGGAGTGATAGATGAGCAGATGGGGATATGCAAGTAAAAATACTGGTGTGCAAAATCAATTGTTTTTAAATGAAGGCCTGCAAAGCTTAGAGATTTAAGTCTAATAGCATGAGATGAAAGTGGACAAACATCAGAGTGTGCGATATGAAGCCATAGCCAGTGGAAATTTGAAAGTTTGAAAAATTCATGCAAAATCTTATGAGATGAAAATGGACAAACCTAAAGGGTGTGCAATGTGTAGGCCCACTGAGTGGACATTCTGAACCTTGTTTGAAGTCAGTAGGTCACATGACCAAGGAGCTATTGAAATTTTGAAAAATTCATGTAAAATCTTGTGAGATGAAAATGGACAAACTAAAGGGTGTGCAATGTAGAAGGGTAGTCAGTGGACATTCTGAACCTTGTTTGAGTCAAGTGGGTCACATGACCAAGGAGCTACTGAAATTCAAATGTAAAAAAAGTTTGTTCTTTGTTATGCTCCCTAACTAATTCAACTAGGAATACAAAATGCTGCTCATATTTCCACATGTTTATTCGTTTTGGAAAGCGAATTAATGTCCATATTGTGAAAATAAGACCTGTGCAATGTTGTGCGCAATTTTTCCAACATCATCACACTTATTTGGAGTCTGTGGCTCAAGTGGTTTGAAAGCTCTTGAGGTTTGAAAGATCGAATATCTGTTGAATATCCAACTTGAAACTGGCTTTACCTCGGTACTGTCACGTTGTGTATGTAGGTGGCAGGGAAGTCCAGCGCAGGAGAATTAAACTTAGTATAATTGGAGTATTTTAATAACTTAAAACATAAACTCCAAAACCAAATGGAAAATGAAACAGATCAATGATGGCTAGAAGACTGGTGACGTCGACCGCCGAGCACCGCCCGAACAAGGAGAGGCATCGACTTCGGCAGAAGTCGTGACAGGTACTTATAGCTTGATAGTGGTGTTAGTGGTGACTGTTTAACAGTCTGATGGCCTTGAGATAGAAGCTGTTTTTCAGTCTCTAACTAAGAATTCCAAAACTACTGTCCCAGCTTTGATGCACCTGTACAATATGAGATGAGTATGTAAACAAAGTGGCTCGATACATCCTTCTAGATGATATAGAGTACAGATAGCATATGAGATGAATAATGTAGGGTATGTAAACATTATATTAGGTAGCATTGTTTAAAGTGGCAGGCATTATTAAAGTGGCTGGAGTTGAGTTAGTGTGTTCAGCCACTCAATGGTGGTGACTGTTCAACAGTCCTGAGATGAGCTGATCTTTATGGCCTTCCTAGCGGGGTAACATCGGGTGGGTGTCCTTGTGATCTTTATGGCCTTCCTGTGTCCTGGAGGGCAGGTAGTTTGCCCCCTGTGATGCGTTGTGCAGACCTCACTACCCTCTGGAGAGCCTTACGGTTGTGGGCGGAGCAGTTGCCGTACCAGACGGTGATGCAGCCCGCCAGGATGCTCTCGATTGTGCATCTGTAGAAGTTTGTGAGTGCTTTTGGTGACAAGCCAAATTTCTTCAGCCTCCTGAGGTTGAAGAGGCGCTGCTGCACCTTCTTCACGATGCTGTCTGTGTGGGTGGACCAATTCAGTTTGTCTGTGATGTGTATGCCGAGGAACTTAAAACTTGCTACCCTCACGACTACTGTTCCATCGATGTGGATAGGGGGGTGTTCCCTCTGCTGTTTCCTGAAGTCCACAATCATCTCCTTAGTTTTGTTGACGTTGAGTGTGAGGTTATTTTCCTGACACCACACTCCGAGGGCCCTCACCTCCTCCCTGTAGGCCGTCTCGTCGTTGTTGGTAATCAAGCCTACCACTGTTGTGTCGTCTGCAAACTTGATGATTGAGTTGGAGGCGTGCGTGGCCACGCAGTCGTGGGTGAACAGGGAGTACAGGAGAGGGCTCAGAATGCACCCTTGTGGGGCCCCAGTGTTGAGGATCAGCGGGGTGGAGATGTTGTTGCCTACCCTCACCACCTGGGGGCGGCCCATCAGGAAGTCCAGTACCCAGTTGCACAGGGCGGGGTCGAGACCCAGGGTCTCGAGCTTGATGACGAGCTTGGAGGGTACTATGGTGTTAAATGCCGAGCTGTAGTCGATGAACAGCATTCTCACATAGGTATTCCTCTTGTCCAGATGGGTTAGGGCAGTGTGCAGTGTGGTTGAGATTGCATTGTCTGTGGACCTATTTGGGCGGTAAGCAAATTGGAGTGGGTCTAGGGTGTCAGGTAGGGTGGAGGTGATATGGTCCTTGACTAGTCTCTCAAAGCACTTCATGATGACGGAAGTGAGTGCTACGGGGCGGTAGTCGTTTAGCTTAGTTACCTTAGCTTTCTTGGGAACAGGAACAATGGTGGCCCTCTTGAAGCATGTGGGAACAGCAGATTGGGATAGGGATTGATTGAATATGTCCGTAAACACACCAGCCAGCTGGTCTGCGCATGCTCTGAGGGCGCGGCTGGGGATGCCGTCTGGGCTTGCAGCCTTAGCGAGGGTTAACACGTTTAAATGTTTTACTCACCTCGGCTGCAGTGAAGGAGAGGCCGCATGTTTTGGTTGCAGGCCGTGTCAGTGGCAATGTATTGTCTTCAAAGCTCATTCGTGTGTGGACACCAAGGTTTGAGAGCAAGCACTCCTACTTCAAGGAGTGTGCCAGAAAACTTGTCTGAGAGCCACCAGTTACTCCAATCTTACTTATGCAGGGGTTCCCAAAGCAAAGCACTGCAGAGATGTCTAAAATTGTATACAAAGTAAAAACATACACCGAAGGCCATGTTGTAATGTGACAAAATTATGACGGATACACATTTGGAAAGATCTCACTGATTCTGCGAATGCCTGGTTTAGATCTTATCTCTCGGAAAGATATCAGTTTGTCTCTGTGAATGGTTTGTCCTCTGACAAATCAACTGTAAATTTCGGTGTTCCTCAAGGTTCTGTTTTAGGACCACTATTGTTTTCACTATACATTTTACCTCTTGGGGATGTTATTCGAAAACATAATGTTAACTTTCACTGCTATGCGGATGACACTCAGCTGTACATTTCAATGAAACATGGTGAAGCCCCAAAATTGCCCTCGCTAGAAGCATGTGTTTCAGACATAAGGAAGTGGATGGCTGCAAACTTTCTACTATTAAACTTGGACAAAACAGAGATGCTTGTTCTAGGTCCCAAGAAACAAAGAGATCTTCTGTTGAATCTGACAATTAATCTTAATGGTTGTACAGTCGTCTCAAATAAAACTGTGAAGGACCTCGGCGTTACTCTGGACCCTGATCTATCTTTTGAAGAACATATCAAGACCATTTCGAGGACAGCTTTTTTCCATCTACGTAATATTGCAAAAATCAGAAACTTTCTGTCCAAAAATGATGCAGAAAAATTAATCCATGCTTTTGTCACTTCTAGGTTAGACTACTGCAATGCTCTACTTTCCGGCTACCCGGATAAAGCACTAAATAAACTTCAGTTAGTGCTAAATACGGCTGCTAGAATCCTGACTTGATTTGATCATATTACTCCAGTGCTAGCCTCTCTACACTGGCTTCCTGTCAAAGCAAGGGCTGATTTCAAGGTTTTACTGCTAACCTACAAAGCATTACATGGGCTTGCTCCTACCTATCTCTCTGATTTGGTCCTGCCGTACATACCCACACGTACGCTACGGTCACAAGACGCTGGCCTCCTAATTGTCCCTAGAATTTCTAAGCAAACAGCTGGAGGCAGGGCTTTCTCCTATAGAGCTCCATTTTTATGGAACGGTCTGCCTACCCATGTCAGAGACGCAAACTCGGTCTCAACCTTTAAGTCTTTACTGAAGACTCATCTCTTCAGTGGGTCATATGATTGAGTGAAGTCTAGCCCAGGAGTGGGAAGGTGAACGGAAAGGCTCTGGAGCAACGAACCGCCCCTGCTGTCTCTGCCTGGCCAGTTCCCCTCCTTCCACTGGGATTCTCTGCCTCTAACCCTATTACAGGGGCTGAGTCACTGGCTTACGGGGCTCTCTCATGCCGTCCCTGCAGGGGGTGCGTCACCTGAGTGGGTTGATTCACTGTTGTGGTCATCCTGTCTGGGTTGGCGCCCCCCTTGGGTTGTGCCGTGGCGGAGATCTTTGTGGGCTATACTCAGCCTTGTCTCAGGATGGTAAGTTGGTGGTTGAAGATATCCCTCTAGTGGTGTGGGGGCTGTGCTTTGGCAAAGTGGGTGGGGTTATATCCTTCCTGTTTGGCCCTGTCCGGGGTGTCCTCGGATGGGGCCACAGTGTCTCCTGACCCCTCCTGTCTCAGCCTCCAGTATTTATGCTGCAGTAGTTTGTGTCGGGGCTAGGGTCAGTTTGTTATATCTGGAGTATTTCTCCTGTCCTATTCGGTGTCCTGTGTGAATCTAAGTGTGGGTTCTCTAATTCTCTCCTTCTTTCTTTCTCTCTCTCGGAGGACCTGAGCCCTAGGACCATGCCCCAGGACTACCTGACATGATGACTCCTTGCTGTCCCCAGTCCACCTGGCCATGCTGCTGCTCCAGTTTCAACTGACCTGAGCCCTAGGACCATGCCCAGGACTACCTGACATGATGACTCCTTGCTGTCCCCAGTCCACCTGGCCATGCTGCTGCTCCAGTTTCAACTGTTCTGCCTTACTATTATTTGACCATGCTGGTCATTTATGAACATTTGAACATCTTGGCCATGTTCTGTTATAATCTCCACCCGGCACAGCCAGAAGAGGACTGGTCACCCCACATATGCTCTCTCTAATTCTCTCTTTCTTTCTCTCTCTCGGAGGACCTGAGCCCAAGGACCGTGCCCCAGGACAACCTGACATGATGACTCCTTGCTGTCCCCAGCCCACCTGACTGTGCTGCTGCTCCAGTTTCAACTGTTCTGCCTTGTTATTATTCGACCATGCTGGTCATTTATGAACAATTGAATATCTTGGCCATGTTCTGTTATAATCTCCACCCGGCACAGCCAGAAGAGGACTGGCCACCCCACATAGCCTGGTTCCTCTCTAGGTTTCTTCCTAGGTATTGGCCTTTCTAGGGAGTTTTTCCTAGCCACCGTGCTTCTACACCTGCATTGCTTGCTGTTTGGGGTTTTAGGCTGGGTTTCTGTACAGCACTTTGAGATATCAGCTGATGTACGAAGGGCTATATAAATAAAATTTGATTTGATTTGATTTGATTCTGGTCACAGATTCACAGGTTCATTTAATTGTTGGGGTGTATCAGCCTGTGTCAGGGGTCGATCTCGGGGTTAATTTTATACCAGATTCTCTGATTAATTATGTGTGTGTTAATGAAGATAGTCTGAGTAATTATTACCCACTACCAGTTTATAAAGTGTCAGGTTTCTCTGTTGTTTCCTTAATTATGTGTGTGTTAATGAAGATAGTCTGAGTAATTATTACCCACTACCAGTTTATAAAGTGTCAGGTTTCTCTGTTGTTTCCTTAAACCAGTGTAGGCATGGAGGGTCTTCAAGATGCAATTAAACACCAATTGCCCGAGTTGGAGACCGAGATGGTGAGATCTTTGTCAGAGCATCTGAGGGCAAATGTTGGAGTGGAGAATATTAACGACCTTGAATATGTTCAGCCGGAGGACATAAAATACCATTTAACGCCAATATAGTGCTGGGAATTGCTTCAGTCCTTCAACCAAAGAGGTGATATCTTGATAAATGTAACAAATGTATGTCATTGTTATGAAAAAAGGTGCTATTTAGAACCTAAAATGGTTATTTGGCTGTCCCCATAAGAGAACCCTTTGAATATCCCTTTTTGATTCCAGGTACATGCATACCCCTTTTGGTTCCAGGTCGAACTCTTCTGGGTTCCATGTAGAACCCTTTCCACAGAGGGTTCTACCTGGAACCAAAAATGGTTATCCTATGGGGACTGCCAAAGAACCCTTTCGGAACAAAAGGCAATGACGATCTAACAGCCACTGCTGCCATTCTTTTGTTGATGACCCACTTCAAAGAGAAGGACAAATCTCCGTTCCTCTTGCTAGATGTAAGGAAGAGTGTTTTAATACTTATAAAGTTTATATGATTAATGGTGCTTGTACTGTACTATTTATTACACATGATTTGAATATTTTTTATATGTATGTTTTGTGATTTTAGGTCACTGCAACTCGGGTTGATGTTGAGGTGCAAATTCCTTTGCCAGTCACACCAAGGCTGATCATGCTTGGTAATACATTTATTTTATTTAAGGTGGAACAGAAATATAGAGTATTGTGGTACCTATCTAGAGATGTCTTGTATGTATACACTAACACCCTTACTTCTGTGTATTTCAGGAAATACTCTATTGGGTTTCTCAAAATGGATGGTGTTGATCGAGGGGAGAGTGGTCTGCATTTGGATAGTGAGTGCAACTTTGCTGCTGCCCTCTCTGTGCTCTTCAGCACTTTCTATGTGACATATTACAACATCCTTGCTGTAAATTTACAGCAGGAATGCTGTAATATGTTTTACAGTAAGGAAAATAGTATTGTAAACTATATTACAGCATCACTGCTGTAAAGCAAAATTAGAGTATTAAACTGGCAACTGTGGTGCCAGTATGAAGCTGAAATGCTTTAATATTTCAACAGAGGCAGGTGATAGACAGGTCAAGGCAGGCAGGGGTCAGCAAACCAGAGGAGGGGCAATGGTACCGGACAGGCAGGCAGTGTCAGGGTAAGGCAGAGGTTGGTAATCCAGAGGGGCGCAAAGTTGCAGGACGGCTGACAGGCAGAGTGGTCAGGCAGGCGGGCTCAGAGTCAGGACAGGCAAGGGTCAAAACCAGGAGGGCGAGAAAAGAAAGACTTAAAAGCAGGAGCTGAGACACAAAACGCTGGTTGACTCAAACAAACAAGACGAACTGGCAACAGGCAAACAGAGAACACAAGTATAAATACACAGGGGATAATGGGGAAAATGGGCGACACCTGGAGGGGGGTGGAGACAATAACAAAGATAGGTGAAACGGATCAGGGTGTGACATAATCTACAATACGAGAATAATTATAATTTCAATCTTTATCAATCAGTGTACAGTTGAGTATTTTGTTCAAGAACAAAACATACTTTCATAATAAGTTAACTGACTGATAGTAATCATTGTTCTACCTCTAATGGGCATGTTACTGTACTTATAGTCATATCCTTGTTAGGGGAAAAGCCAAAGTAGATCTCCTTGGGATTTATTTTACGAAGTCTACTAAGGAGTCCTTTAACCTTTCCCATAGAAATGGCTGCAGTGTTGGTGTTTCCCATCAGCTCAATCAACGAGGAAAGATTTTTCATAGACTCACTGTTATAGTGAGAGAATATTGAAATGTAGATGAGATCCCAGTTTCCCCTGCTCTAGGCGCTTTTATTTTGTATGGGGTAGATCAGCTTAGAAAATGCAGATAGATTGTAGGTTCTATCAAGTTTATACTTTGTTCCCCCCTACCCTACCATCCCTACCCTGATTGGAGTAAACTAACAGACAACAGTACCTCCACTGCTACTTGCAGCTATTTTGCTCACATCTATGGTACCTGTAGTTAAATAATTATATATAATATTATACATAATTTTCTCCTCAAGCGCTGGATTTTCACCCACAGCGGCAAATCCACCATTCTTTCTGATCTTAACTCCAACCCTCCGATGTCGACAGATTAACCCAATTTACCCGGTATAATGCCATTTTGCTATTTCCTGTTGCAATACATCTCTCCATTTTACTGTGATGTCTTACGAGGATCCTGAACATCTCTATTTGTTACATTTCTACTGATATTGCCCTTTTACACAAGAGTATAATGATATTTCCCATTGACTGATCGTGGTTTTTCAGATCCCCTAACAATGCTCTAGACTTTTCTGTGATCAACCTAAATCACATCCCCTGAATTGTATTCCCACAAACCACCATGATTATTAGCACCACTGTTACCTCTGCCCCACTAGAAGATAATGTTTGTTGTCACATGTACTATAGTATTACTGTATTATTACTTCTTAAACTCTAAATACTTACGATGCCAAATCAGCACTTATCACCCCACTTGAGCTTTCCAATTGGGAGCCGGACACAGGCATGTTTATATCCGGCTTCCCCACATGTTAGTCACATGTCATACAACTTTGCGTGATTGCTTCCCCATAGTGATCAAAACAAAAACGATGCATATTGCTCGGACCACATTTGAATGTCCAGTATGGCGTCTTCATTAGAACTACAGTTCATTATTCATTTGAACATAATGACTGTATATATATATGCATGTACTGTAGCTACCTCTGCAGGCATGTGCATCATAGGGTGAATCTTCTCCACAAATGGTTTCTGGCTTATAATATAATAATATATGCCATTTAGCAGACGCTTTTATCCAAAGCGACTTACAGTCATGTGTGCATACATTCTACGTATGGGTGGTCCCGGGAATCGAACCCACTACCCTGGCGTTACAAGCGCCATGCTCTACCAACTGAGCTACAGAAGGACCGCTACTCTGGCTTCACCAGAGTAGTCTGATCACCTTATAGATCATTACAAAAGCACATGGTTAAAGCATACTGAAATCAAAATAGTAACTGAAACAAATAAAACTATGCAGTAGATCTCTCCTGCTGTTTGTGACATGGCTCCTATGAATGTCAGCACCTGCATGTCTGAAAAAGGATGTCAACTTTGAAAATGGGTGATAATAGCATTCAACTTAGAATTGCAGTACAATTATTTTACATCCAGTTATGGAGGCAGACTTTAAGGGCAGAAGAGACCCTGGAACACACATGTCATACTGAAACACATGCTGTAGTGTTTGGCCTAACTGATGAGCTTATGTTTATTCCTGTAAGTCTTTGTAGATGTATAATTTTGATGGTTGTTGATGTATTATTTTGATGTTTGTAGCTGTATTATTTAGTTGGTAATTAAAAGGAAATGGAATTACCTATTGAAAGGTTAGGCCTAATAGCTTACAGTGGTTGTAGGCTGACCACAGCACTGCATTACAAAACAGGTGCTTGATCTAGCATTCACCAGTGGAGGGCACTATATAACAGGGAAAGCAAACCATGAAAAAGCCTCCAAAAGTTCATTTGCCTACACCTCAATGGCTGCAGTAGCTTGGTTATGTTATCTAAAACATCTCTGATAAAAAGTATGTTATGACAAAAAATGATTACATCTACTATACCTGTGGCATTTTGATAGAACTGTGATGGTTTGATGTTATGTTCTTTCTCAGTGGAAACCACAAGTTGAGCACTTGCTTCCCAATATCATCTTTTCTCAAGAGTTATGATGTGTGAATTTCCATCTTTCCTCACTTCAAATGTACAGTTGGGGAATCCTGGATGACATTTTTCAAAAGATTCATGCAGCATTACAACAAAGTATTCATAAAAATTCATTTAAATGATTTGAATACCCATAACTGGACTTCTGCAACGGTGGTTATAGATCTACAGTACCTTAAAAAAAATCACACCCCTCGACTTTTTCCACATTTTGTTGTGTTAAAGCCTGAATTGAAAATTAATTACATTTAGATTTTGTGTCACTGGCCTACACACAATACCCCATAATGTCAAAGTGGATTTTTATTTTTAGAAATACTTACAAATGAATTATGAATAAAAAGCTGAAATGTCTTGAGTCAATAAGTGTTCAACCATTTTCTTAAGGCCTAAATAAATATAGGAGTAAAACTTTGCTTAACAAGTCACATAATAAGTTGCATGGACTCACTCTGTGTGCAATAACAGTGTTTAACATGATTTTTTAACCACTACCTCATCTCTGTACCCCACACATATAATTATCTGTGAGCTCCCATAAGGCACTGCATTTCAGTGCTTGAGGCATCACTACAGACCCTCGTTCAATCCCGGGCTGTATCACAACTGGCTGTGATCGGGAGTCCCTCCCCGTTTGACCGGGGTAGGTCATCATTGTAAAATAAGAATTTGTTCTGAACTGACTTACCTAGTTAAATAAAGGTTAAATAACATATTCTTTATATATATATATATATCTGTGAGGTCCCTCTGTCCAGCAGTGAATTTCAAACACAGAAACCAGGGAGGGTTTCCTATGCCTTAGAATTTAAAAGGAAATGGAATAGAGCTAAGCACAAGCAAAATCCTAGAGGAAAACCTGGTTCAGTCTGCCTTCCAACAGACACTTGGAGACAAATTCACCTTTCAGCAGGACAATAACCTAAAACACAAGGCCAAATATACAGTGCCTTGCGAAAGTATTCGGCCCCCTTGAACTTTGCTACCTTTTGCCACATTTCAGGCTTCAAACATAGATATAAAACTGTATTTTTTTGTGAAGAATCAACAACAAGTGGGACACAATCATGAAGTGGAACCACATTTATTGGATATTTCAAACTTTTTTAACAAATCAAAAATGGAAAAATTTGGCGTGCAAAAATACAGTTTTATATCTTTATGATTGAAGCCTGAAATGTGGCAAAAGGTCGCAAAGTTCAAGGGGGCCGAATACTTTCGCAAGGCACTGTACACTGGAGTTGCTTACTAAGATGACATTGAATGTTCCTGAGTGGCCTAGTTACAGTTTTGACTTAAATCAACTTGAACATCTATGACAAGACTTGAAAATGGCTGTCTGGCTATGATCAACAACCAACTGGGAAGAATTTGAAAAGTAATAATGCTATTCACAATCCAGGTGTGAAATGCTCTTAGAGACTTATCCAGAAAGATCCTAACATGTATTGACCTAGGGGTTGGGAATACTTACAGTACCAGTCAATAGTTTGGACACACCTACTCATTCAAGTGTGCAAAGCTGTCATCAAGGTGAAGGGTGGCTACTTTGAAGAATCTCAAATGTCATTTTTTAAAACACTTTTTTGGTTACTACATGATTCCACATGTGTTATTTCATAGTTTTGATGTCTTCAGTATTATTCTACAATGTAGAAAATAGTCAAAAATAAAGACACACCCTTGAAGGAGTAGGTGTGTCCAAACTTTCGACTGGTTCTGTATGTAAATGAGATCATTCTAAAAAAAGATAAGTCGAAAAACATGTTTTCACTTTGTCGTTATGGGGTAGATGGTTGAAAGAAAAATGTAATTCATTTTGAATTCAGGCTGTAACACAACAAAATCAAATCAAATGTATTTGTCACATACACATGGTTAGCAGATGTTAATGCAAGTGTAGCGAAATGCTTGTGCTTCTAGCTCTGACCATGCAGTAATATCTAACAAGTAATATAACCTAACAATTTCACAACAACTACCCTATACACACAAGTGTAAAGGAATGAATACGAATATGTACTTACAAATATATAAATGAGTGATGGCCGAACGGCATAGGCAAGATGCAGTAGATGGTATAGCGTACAGTATATACATATGAGATGAGTAATGTAGGGTATGAAAACATAAAGCGGCATTGTTTAAAGTGGCTAATGATACATTACATCAAGATGGCAAGATGCAGTAGATGGTATAGCGTACAGTATATACATATGAGATGAGTAATGTAGGGTATGAAAACATTATATAAAGTGGCATTGTTTAAAGTGGCTAATGATACATTACATCAAGATGGCAAGATGCAGTAGATGGTATAGCGTACAGTATATACATATGAGATGAGTAATGTAGGGTATGTAAACATTATATAAAGTGGCTAGTGATAAATTGATTGCATCAATTTTTCCATTATTAAAGTGGCTAGAGTTTAGTCAGTATGTTGGCAGCAGCCATTCAATGTTAGTGATGGCTGTTTAACAGTCTGATGACCTTGAGATAGAAGCTGTTTTTCAGTCTCTCGGTCCCAGCTTTGATGCACCTGTACTGACCTCGCCTTCTGGATGATAGCGGGATGAACAGGCAGTGGCTCGGGTGATTGTTGTCCTTGATGATCTTTTTGGCCTTCCTGTGACATCGGGTGTGGTGTAGGTGTCCTGGAGGGCACAGGGCGGGGTCGAGACCCAGGGTCTCGAGCTTAATGACGAGTTTGGAGGGTACTATGGTGTTAAATGCTGAGCTGTAATCAATGCACAGCTTTCTTACATAGGTGTTCCTCTTGTCCAGATGGGTTAAGGCAGTGTGCAGTGTGATGGCGATTGCGTCGTCTGTGGACCTATTGGGGCGGTAAGCAAATTGGAGTGGGTCTAGGGTGTCAGGTAGGGTGGAGATGATATGGTCCTTGACTAGTCTCTCAAAGCACTTCATGATGACGGAAGTGAGTGCTACGGGGAGGTAGTCGTTTAACTCAGTTACCTTAGCTTTGTTGGGAACATGATCAATGGTGGCCCTCTTGAGGTATGTGGAGACAGCAGACTGGGATAAGGATTGATTCAATATGTCTGTAAACACACCAGCCAGCTGGTCTGCGCATGCTCTGAGGACATGGCCGGGGATGCTGTCTGGGCCTGCAGCCTTGCGAGAGTTAACACGTTTAAATGTTTTACTCACATTGGCTACAGTGAAGGAGAGCCCACAGTCTTTGGTAGTGGACTGTGTCAGTGGCACTGTATTGTCCTCAAAGCGAGCAAAACAGTTGTTTAGTCTGTCTGGGAGCAAAGCATCGTGATCCACGACGGGGCTGATTTTTCTTTTGCAGTCCGTGATTGACTGTAGACCATTTCCTCTTGCATCATATCCACTGGAGAAAACAACATCAGGTCTTACTTTATGTAAAACTTTATGTACAGTACCTTCATAAAGATTTCATACCCCTTGACCTAATCCACATACCCCTTGACTCCACTTCCGGCGCCGACAGAGATGGCCGCCTCGCTTCGCATTCCTAGGAAACTATGCAGTATTTTGTTTTTTTAATGTGTTATTTCTTACATTGTTACCCCAGGTAATCTTAGGTTTTATTACATACAGTCGGGAGGAACTATTAGATATAAGAGCAACGTCAACTCACCAACATTACGACCAGGAATACGAAGCGGATCCTCTGTTTGGCCTACCACCCAGGACAATGGATCAGATTCCAGCCGGCGACCCAAAACAAGGGCACCATAGAAGGGGCAGACGGAGCGGTCTTCTGGTCAGGTTCCGTAGACAGGCACATTGCGCACCGCTCCCGAGCATACTACTCGCCAATGTCCAGTCTCTTGACAACAAGGTAGACGAAATCCGAGCAATGGTAGCATTCCAGAGAGACATCCGAGACTGTAACATTCTCTGTTTCATGGAAACATGGCTCACTCGAGACACGCTATCTGAGTCGGTACAGCCACCTGGTTTCTTCCCGCATCGCGCCGACAGAAACAAGCATCTCTTTGGTAAGAAGAAGGGCGGGGGTGAATGCCTTATGATTAACAAGATGTGGTGGGATCATAACAACATACAGGTCCTTCTGTAGCACAGTTGGTAGAGCATGGCGCTTGTAACGCCAGGGTAGTGGGTTCGATTCCCGGGACCACCCATACGTAGAATGTATGCACATATGACTGTAAGTCGCTTTGGATAAAAGCGTCTGCTAAATGGCATATATTATTATTATTATTATTCAATCTCTCCCTATCCCAGTCTGGTGTCCCCACTTGCTTCAAGATGTCCACCATTGTTCCTGTACTCAAGCAGGTAAAGGGTAACAACTAAATTACTATCACCCCGTAGCTCTCACTTCTGTCATCATGAAGTGCTTTGACAGGCTAGTTATGGATCATATCACCTCCACCTTATCGAACACCCTAGACCCACTTCAATTTGCATACTGCCCCAATAGATCCACAGACGATGCAATCACTATCTTACTGCACACTGCCCTATCCCATCTGGACAAGAGGAATACTTATGTAAGAATGCTGTTCATTGACTCTTGCTTAGCATTAAACACCATAGTACCCTCCAAGCTGGGTCTGAACCCCACCCTGTGCAACTGGTTCCTGGACTTCCTGACAGGCCGTGCCCAGGTGGTGAAGGTAGAAAACAACACCTCCACTACACTGATCCTTAACAAAGGGGCTCCACAAGGGTGCGTGCTCAGCCCCCTCCTGTACTCCCTGTTCACATATGACTGCGTGACCACACACGTCTCCAACTCAATCAAGTTTGCAGACGACACAACCGTAGTAGGCCTGATTACCAACAATGACGAGACAGCCTACAGGGAGTAGGGGAGGGTGCCAGGAAAATAACCTCTCCCTCAACGTCAACAAAATGAAGGAGCTGATCGTGGATTTCAGGAGACAGCAGAGGGTGCACTCCCCCATCCACTTCGACGGGACCACAGTGGAAAAGGTGAAAAGATGAAGAAGACGCAACAGTGCCTCTTCAACCTCAGAAGGCTTAAGAAATTCAGCTTGGCCCTTAACACCCTCACAAACTTTTACAGATGCACCATTGAGAGCATCCTGTCAGGCTGTAGCATCGCCTGGTACGGCAACTGCACTGCCCACAACCACAGGGCTCTCCAGAGGGTGGTGCGGTTCGCCCAACGCATCACCTGGGGGCACACTGCCTGCCCTCCAGGTAACCTATAGCACCCGACGTCACAGGGAGGCCAAAAATATTATCAAGGACATCAACCACCCGAGCTGTTCACCCTGCTATCATCCAGAAGGTGAGGTCGGTACAGGTTCATCAAAACAGCTTCTATCTAAAGGCAGATCAGACTGTTATAATAGCCAGTACCCTGCCCTGAACTTAGTCACTGTCACTAGCCGGCTACCATCCGGTTACTTAACCCTGTACCTAAGAGGCCTTATGTACATAGACATAGACTCACTGGTCACTTCAATAATGGAACACTGGTCACTTTAATACTGTTTACATACTGTTTTACTCATTTCCTATGTATATACTGTATTCTACTGTATTTTAGTCAATGCCACTATGACAGTTTGCAAAGCTGTCATCAAGGCAAAGGGTGGCTACTTTGAAGAATCTCAACTATAAAATATATTGTGATTTAACACTTTTTTGGTTAATACATGATTCCGTATGTGTTATTTCATAGTTTTGATGTCTTCACTATTATTCTACAATGTAGAAAATAGTAAAAGGAAAGAAAACCCCTTGAATGTGTAGGTGTGTCCAAACTTTTGACTGGTACTGTACTTCCATTAAAAATCGGCTGTACAAACTTCAGACGAGTCCCAAGACGCTTGAGGGAGTCGTAAAGCAAAACGAGAACCCCATCTTCTTCGTGAGAGTCTCATCCTTCCATAGAGTTGTCATAATAGTTTGCCAACCCGTTTGAGAAGACCGATTTTCGGCATGTCTCATGGTCTGACCAACACTGCTCAAGGTCTGTCACCTTTCACCGCAGATGCGGAAGTGCTGATGCGGTGGATTGAGATGCATCCAATGCAAAGAAACTGATATCTCTAGTTCATACTGACAGATTTTTATGGGGATTTTTTTATTATGCTAATTCGATTTGTGCGGGTGGACGAACATCTACTCTACTTAACCATGTGCTTAAGGCTATACAGTGTTTGTTTATATTTACATTGTTTGTCCACATTTTTTGTGTTACAAAGTGGGATTCAAATGGATTGAATTGAAGAATACGAACTAAAGAAAACAGTCTGTAATTTCAAAGTGGAAGGAAAAAATAATATGATTAGATAAGTATTCAACCCCCTTAGTCAATATATGTTAGAATCACCTTTGGCGACGATGACAGCTGTGAGTCTTTCTGGGTAAGTCTCTAATAGCTTTGCAAACCTGGATTGTACAATACATGATTCTTTTAAAATTATTATTCATAAAAATAAAAATAAATCAAGCACTGTCAAGTTGGTTGTTGATCATTGCTAGACAGCCATTTTCAAGTCTTGCCATAGATTTTCAAGCCGATTTAAGTCAACTGTAACTAGGCCACTCAGGAACATTCAATGTTGTCTTAGTAAGTAACTCCAGTGTATAATTGGCCTTGCGTTTTAGGTTATTGTCCTGCTGAAAGGTGGATTTGTCTCCCAGTTTTTGTTGGAAAGCAGACTGAACCAGTTTTCCGCTAGGACTTTTCCTGTGCTAAGCTCTATTCCTTTTTTTTAATCTGTGTTTTTATTTTTTATAAAAAATGTACCCTTTTTGTCCCCAATTTCATGATATCCAATTGGTAGTTACAGACTTGTCCCATCGCTGCAACTCCTGTACGGACTCAGGAGAAGCGAAGGTCTAGAGCCATGCATCTTCCGAAAATTACCCTGCCAAGCCGCACTGCTTCTTGACACACTTCTTGATTAACCAGGAAGCCAGCCACACCACCGTGTCTGAGGAAACAGTGTACAACTGGCGACCGTGTTAGCGTGCATGCGCCTGTCCCGCCACAGGAGTTGCTAGAGCGCGATGGGATAAGGACATCCCGGCCAGCCAAACCCTCCCATAACCCGGACGACGCTTGGCCAATTATGCTTCAACTCATGGGCCTTCTGGTCGTGTCCGGCTGTGACACAGCCAGGGATCAAACCCGGATCTGTAGTGACGCCTCAAGCACTGCAGTACCTTAGACCGCGGCGCCACTCGGGAGGCTATTCCTTTTATTTTTAATCCCCACCCAAAAACTCCATAGTCCTTGCCAATGAAAAACATACCCATAACATGATACAACCACCACCATGCTTAAAAATATGAAGAGTGAGACTCAGTGCCTTATTGCAACCATGATGCATGTTTTGGAATATTTGTATTCTGTACAGGTTTCCTTCTTTTCACTCTGTCATTTAGGTTACTATTGTGGAGTAACTACAATGTTGTTGATCCATCCTCAGTTTTCTCCTATCACAGCCATTTAAAGCTGTAGCTGGTTTAAATTGGCCTCATGGTGAAATCCCTGAGAGGTTCCCTTCATCTCCGTCAACAGAATTAGGAAGCACACCATTATCTTTGTCGTGACTGGGTGTATTAATACACCATCCAAAGTGTGTTTAATAACTTGATCATGCTCAGAGGGATATTCAGTATCTGCTTTTATTTTTCCCATCTACCAATAGGTGTTCTTCTTTGCGAGACATTGGAAAACCTCCCTGGTGTTTGTCGTTGTATCTGTGCTTGAAATTCACTGTTTGACTGAGTGACCTTAGTGATAATTGTATGTGTGAGGCACAGAGATGGGGTAGTCATTAAAAAATAATGATAAACACCATTATTGCAAACATAATTAGTCCATGCAACCTATTATCTAACTTATTATGCACATGTTTACTCCTGAAGTTGTTTAGGCTTGCCATAACAAAGTGGTTGAGTACTTGTTGAATCAAGGCATTTCAGCTTTCCATGTTTTATTAATTTGTAAACATTTTTAAAACATAATTCTACTTTGACATGAATCTATATTAAAATCTAAATGTGATAAATTATAAATTCAGGTTGTAACGCAATATAACGTGGAAAAAATCTAAGAAGTATATCTTAATTCATAAGTCCAAAAATTCATAAGTCCAATTTTCAAAATGGGAGGGTTTTGTTTGGTTGTTTGGAAATGCTGTTTTGTTTGAGCCTTTTGCTTGCATCCAGTTGGTACAAAGACTTGATGGGACCATTATTCTGTGTGATACATACAGTTGTGGCCAAAAGTTTGAGAATGACACAAATATTAATTTCCACAAAGTTTGCTAGTTCATTGTCTTTAGATATTTTTGTCAGATGTTACAAGGAAATACTGAAGCATAATTACAAGCATTTCATAAGTGTCAAAGGCTTTTATTGACAATTACATGAAGTTGATGCAAAGAGTCAATATTTGCAGTGTTGACCCTTCTTTTTCAAGACCTCTGCAATCCGCCCTGACATGCTGTCGATTAACTTCTGGGCCACATCCTGACTGATGGCAGCCCATTCTTGCATAATCAATGCTTGTAGTTTGTCAGAATTTGTGGGGTTTTGTTTGTCCACCTGCCTCTTCAGTATTGACCACAAATTCTCAATGGGATTAAGGTCTGGGAGTTTCCTGGCCATGGACCCAAAATATCAATGTTTTTTTCCCCGAGCCACTTGGTTATCACTTTTGCCTTATGGCAAGGTGCTCCATCATGCTGGGAAAGGCATTGCTCGTCACCAAACTGTTCCTGGATGGTTGGGAGAAGTTGCTCTAGAAGGATGTGTTGGTACCATTCTTTATTCATGGCTGTGTTCTTAGGCAGAATTGTGAGTGAGCCCACTCCCTTGGCAGAGAAGCAACCCCACATATGAATGGTCTCAGGATGCTTTACTGTTGGCATAACACAGGACTGATGGTAGCGCTCACCTTCTCCTGACAAGCTTTTTTCCGGATGCCCCAAACAATCGGAAAGGGGATTCATCAGAGAAAATGACTTTACCACAGTCCTCAGCAGTCCAATCCCCAAACCTTTTGCAGGATATAAGTCTGTCCCTGATGTTTTTCCTGGAGAGAAGTGGCTTATTTGCTGCCCTTCTTGACACCAGGCCATCCTCCAAAAGTCTTCGCCTCACTGTGCGTGCAGATGCACTCACACCTGCCTGCTGCCATTCCTGAGCAAGCTCTGGACTGGTGGTGCTCCTATCCCGTAGCTGAATCAACTTTAGGAGACGGTCCTGGCGCTTGCTGGACTTTCTTGGGCGCCCTGAAGCCTTCTTCACAACAATCGAACCGCTCTCCTTGAAGTTCTTGATGATCTGATAAATGGTTGATTTAGGTGCAATCTTACTGGCAGCAATATCCTTGTCTGTGAAGCCCTTTTTTCGTGCAAAGCAATGTTGACGGGATGTGTTCCCTTGCAGGTAACCATGGGTGACAGAGGAAGAACAATGATTCCAAGCACAACCCTCCTTCTGAAGCTTCCAGTCTGTTATTCAAACTCAATTAGCATGACAGAGTGATTTCCAGCCTTGTCCTCGTCAACACTCACACCTGTGTTAACGAGAGAATCACTGACATGATGTCAGCTGTTCCTTTTGTGGCAGGGCTGAATTGCAGTGGAAAAGTTTTTGGGGGATTCAGTTCATTTGCATGGCAAAGAGGGACTTTGCAATTAATTACAATTCATCTAATCACCCTTCGTAACATTCTGATGTATATGCAAATTGCCATCATATACACAGAGGCAGCAGACTTTGTGAAAATTAATATTTGTGTCATTCTCAAAACTTTTGGCCACGACTGTAGATGCAAATAGTTTGCTTTGAAGAGCCAAAGTAGATGCTTTAATGGACAGAAAGTCCCTGTATTGGAGACACGTGTCAATGGCATAAAAAAGACAGATCTGTAAAATCTGGAAGCATGTCTATAACATTTGTGAAATGTCATAATAGCATTGAAAATAACTGTTCTTTTGCCATTAAATATAGTGTGTGCTAACAATTGTCCACGTGTCTATATTTGGTTTTGACAGCAAGTGTGTGTGTGTGTGTGTGTGTGTGTGTGTGTGTGTGTGTGTGTGTGTGTGTGTGTGCATGTGTATGTGTACATGTGTCAGAGAGGTTAATCTCCAGGTTGTGTAGATACGGGGTGTGATCCCCTGCAGCTGGGGGCACTTAGGTTTTTCAGAGGGCCAGCATCTCAGGTTTCAGCCAGGCGTGTGTGCTGCTGCCTAACTCTCCATCGCTATAATGGCTCCCTTGTGTCCCTCAATCACACTGTAAATTACCTCAGCTAGACTAGGCCGGAAGAGTATGCATTTAAGTGTGTAAAGTGTTTAGGCTATGTGTACAGTGCATAAATAGAGAGCATTCATGTGCATCAACAAGTGCTTCCCCACAGCAGTATGGTTGCGGGTGTATGTGTTTTTGTCTGGCTTTGTGCATGCATGTGTAATAATTCAATTATTCATATAACAGCTATTACCAGGCAGTATACTAGATACCAATCAAATATTATAAACAATCAATATAGGTGCTCTATTCGTGTAGCCATCAAAGTTGACTCACCTCAGAGGCTCAAGTTAATCTGTACCAGGTAAACAGCCTCCGTCACATGGAAAAACACAGCAAACTGAGTGGTCAGAACATTATGTTACAAGCCAACTGGTCAGTCATGTGCCCAGAGCAGAACTGGGTTTATTCTTGTGTAGAAACTCATCTGATTTGCCGAGGCTAGGCACGTTTGTTTGGCGGCGGTGGGTACAGTACATTCTAGCCATACATTCATGGAGAATTAGTGTGTCTAACTAACACTGCCCTCCAGGGTCGATGAAACATTATTTCACTGCACAATCCTTTTACCTGTAGTTCATGCACCAGCGTTCAATTTTGCGTAAAAAAACAGTTTTCTACTGTGGTATTACGTTAAAAAAACGTGTTATTATCAGATCAGATGCTCAGGAAATATCTATAGTTATACTACAAATCATCCCCAGACAGAGGAGAACATACAGAGAAAGGGGTAGAGGGTGTACACGGGGGTAGAGGGAGGGAGAGCCATGGTGGTTTTTAATGTGGTTAGAACAAGCCTGCCAGGGAGATAAGGTGATTAGTGCCCAGGCGGCAACACTAAACACGTTTAAGAACTGCTTATGGGATGGATATGGCTGGGCCTGCATGGAGGGATTTATTGATTGAGTTGTTATTGACAGTCAGCAGCACTCTCCAAGTAAACCTAAGGTCGATGTCCTAGCCCCCGTGGAAATCGAATTAGCGTAATACAAACATCCCCATACAAAACCAGCATTTTAAGCCAAAGATATATGTTTTTTTCATTGGATGCGTCTGGATCCACCGCGTCCGTATGTAACACTTCCACATCTGGTGAAAGGTGGCAGAGCTAATGTGGTGTTTATCAGACCATGAGACATCCCAAAACTCTGTCTTCTCACAAAATTGTTTGTAGCATCCGAACGGTTTGGCCTACTAACTTTCATGAACATGATGGTGTGCTCCATTTTGCTCTACCATGTTCCTCTACGACCCCCTCAAGCATCTTGTGACTCGTCTGAATTCGGTACAGCTGTCTGTGTAAAGGTGAGAGTCAATAACACGTACAGTACATGTCGGTTGTTTTGCTCTAGGACACCCCCAGGCCTCAGGTACCAGTCAAAAATCTTTATGGAAGTACAGGATATGGAGACTGTTTAGTGACAAAAATAAGGGGTTATTGAGGGCACATTGAGCCTACCAGACGAGCTAAATAACTTCTATGCTCGCTTCAAGGCAAGTAACACTGAAACATGCTTGAGAGCATCAGCTGTTCTGGACGACTGTGATCACGATCTCCGCAGCCGATGTGAGTAAGACCTTTAAACAGGTCAACATTCACAAGGCCACAGGGCCAGACGGATTACCAGGACTTGTACTCCGAGCATGCGCTGACCAACTGACATGTGTCTTCACTGACATTTTCAACCTGTCCCTGTCTGAGTCTGTAATACAAACATGTTTCAAGCAGACCACCATAGTCCCTGCGCCCAAGAACACTAAGGTAACCTGCCTAAATGATTACCCGTAGCACTCACTTCTGTAGCCATGAAATGCTTTGAAAGACTGATCAACACCATTATCCCAAAAACCCTAGAACCTCTCCAATTTGCATACCGCACCAACAGATCCACAGATGATGCCATCTCTAATGCACTCCACACTGCCCTTTCACACGTGGACAAAGGAACGCCTTTGTGAAAATGCTATTCATTGACTACAGCTCAGCGTTCAACACCATAGTGCCCTCATAGCTCATCACTAAGATAAGGACCCTGGGACTGAACACCTCCCTCTGCAACTAGATCCTGGACTTCCTGACGGGCCGCCCCCTGGTGGTTAGGGTAGGTAACAACCCATCCGCCACGCTGATCCTAAACACGGGGGCCCCTCAGGGGTGCATGCTCAGTCCCCTCCTGTACACCCTGTTCACTCATGACTGCATGGCCAGGCACGACTCCAACATCATCATTACGTTTGCTGATGACACAACAGTGGTAGGCCTGATCACCGACAACAATGAGACAGCCTGTAGGAAGGTCAGAGACCTGACCGTGTGGTGCAAGGACAACAACTTCTCCCTAAACGTGATCAAGACAAAGGAGATAATTGTGGACTACAGGAAAATGAGGACTGAGCATGCCCCCATTCTCATTGATGGGGCTGCAGTGGAGCAGGTTGAGAGCTTCAAGTTCCTTGGTGTCCACATCACCAACAAAATAACATGGTCCAAGCACACCAAGACAGTTATGAAGAGGGCACAACAGAACCTATTCCCCGTCAGGAGACTGAAAAGATTTGACATGGGTCCTCAGATCCTCAAAAACTTTTACAGCTGCACCATCGAGAGCATCCTGATGGGTTGCATCACTGCCTGGTATAGCAACTAATTGGCTTCCGACCGCAAGGCACTACAGAGGGTAGTGAGTACGGCCCAGTACATTACCGCGGCCAAGCTTCCTGCCATCCAGGACCTCTATACCAGGAGGTGTCAGAGGAAGGCCCTAAAAATTGTCAAAGACTCCAGACACTAGTCATAGACTGTTCTCTCTGCTACTGCACGGCCAGCGGTACCTGAGCGCTAAGTCTAGGTCCAAGAGGCTTCTAATCAGCTTCCACCAAAAAGCCATAAGACTCCTGAACAGCTAATTATATGGCCACCGAGACTATTTGCATTGCCCCCCTTTCTTATATGCTGCTGCTACTCTCTGTTATAATCTATGCATAGTCACTTTAATACATGTACATATTCCATACATTGACTCTGTACCTGTACTCCCTGTATATCGCCCCGCTATTGTTATTTACTGCTGCTCTTTAATTATTTGTGATTCTTATCTCTTACTTTTTGGGGGGTATTTTCTTAAAACTGCATTGTTGGTTAAGGGCTTGTAAGTAAGCATTTCACTGTAAGGTCTACACTACATCTTTTGTATTCGGCGCATGTGACAAATACAATTTGATTTGATTTGAGTCTAAATACATGTAAAAACATACAGATATATTCTGATCTTTCTTATCTCAGATATAGGATAGATACTTCAGAACACACTTCCCTTAGATTTTTTGGGCGGGCAATCTGTTCTTCCATGTAGTGAATATGTTATCCAATGAGTTTGTGTTGGCTAATAGCAGTAAGAAAAGTTTGTGGTCATACGCACATCCTTAAAAACATAGGTGCTGGGCTAATAAAGAATACTAGTATAGAACAAGAAGGCCCGCACACTGTTAAAGCTCCCAATTCACCGAATTATTGACATTTCGACCCGAAACTGATCTTCGTCAGGTCAGAGTTCACCTCACATGACCATTGCGGATGTGACGCATGGTTGGTGCTTAAACAATTAGTGTATCTCCAATAATTGAATAGCAATTAGATTATTACATGTAGTAGTTCCAGAAAATAATATATATTTACAAAATTACCAAGCGGGTTATTTTTCGCCGTCGCCACTGAGCCCCTTTCAGGAGGTTTACGGGCATCCTCCTCTTTCCAAGGTGAAACACGGGAAGGGGTTGAACATAGGTTATCATTATATGCAAATGATTTGTTACTCTATGTAAATAACCCTGTAACCTGTTTACATTCTATGCTTTATATTCTGGAGAATTTTGGCTCCTTCTCCGGTTACAAGCTTAATCTCCAGAAAGTGAGTGCTTCCCAATCAATCCGGCAGCGCCACAGCTCCAGCGGACAGACTTTCAATTTAGCCGCTCTGGTTTAATATACCTTGGAGTGAACATAACTCTTTCGTGACATGCTCGTTTTCTGCAAACTTTTCTCCCCTTCTTGCGCAAATGAAAACTGATTTTCAGAGATGGGGTAGCTTACCACTATCATGTATAGGAAGGATTAATGCTGTAAAAAATGAACAGTTTATCCAAATTCCTCTATTTCAATCCATCCCATTGTTTTTACCAAAGTGTTTTTTAAGTCAATCAGGCTGTTAACACATTTATCTGGGGAGGAAAGGTACCCAGAGTCAGTAGATCTTTACCTCAGAGATGCAAGTTTAGTGGAAAGCTGGCACTAAGCAACTTTTTATGCTATTACTGGGCAGCCAACTTTCAGAAATTGCCATTCTGGTTACATGCTCCAGATACCCCATGGTGCCACCTAGAGGCACATTCTTGTATTTCGTCTTCTCTTCCTGCTTTACTCTGCTCTTCTCTCCCAACATCTCCCTCTCGCTATACAAACCTGTAGTGCTTTCCACACTTTGGTACGAGTTTAGAAATGTTAAATTCTCTGCTGCATTTACTACGGGTCCTATTGATAAGAATCACTTATTCCCCGCTTCTCTAATAGATAATGCTTTCTCTTACTGGACATATCAGTCCTTCCAAGACTGATATGTAAATATATGTTTTTCTAGTTTTCCCAACCTGGCCTCTACATACTCTGCCTCCATCTCACTTTTTCCGTTACCTTCAAATTAGGCAATGTGTCTCCTCCCAATTTTCTGGCTTCCCTGCTCCACCCCTTACCAACCCTGGGATGGCATATTGACTCTATTACCTCGACAGAATGCAGTCATTTCTCAGATCTATCTGTGTATTTTGTCATTGGACAAACACTCCACTAACAAAATTACATCTGCTTGATAACGGGAAATGGGTGTTGAATTTACACCGGAATGGTGGGATGAGGCGATTGTTAGAGTACCCTCCACTACATCTTGTGCTCGTTTTGGTCTCAGACAATTTAAGGTTTTACATAGGGTGCATTTTTCATAGGGTGCATGTAAATGATGAGAGTGATAGATGTCATGTCTCACCATGTGACCTTAGTCACATGTTCATTCAATGCTCTAAACTACAAAATTACTGGGATTCTATTTTTAAAACTTTAACTGAGGTGCTTGAAATGAACCTGTAGCCCTGTCCCTGATAGCTGTTTTTGGTATTCCAGAAGACTTGTCCTCTTTGGACCCCAAACATGCCCATATTGTTGCTTTTACATCCTTATTATTAGCTCGGCGTAGAATTATTCTCTCGTGGAAGTCTGCTCCGCCCCCCTCCACTTCTCAATGGCTCAATGATGTAATGTGCTTCCTAAAGCTTGAGAAAATTAAGTATTCTCTTAGGGGTTCCAATGATACGTTTGTTAGAAAATGGCAACCATTTATATCATACTTTAATAGCTTGCAGAGGCTCCCCTCTGATGAGATGCTTTAAGGTTTCCCAGTAGGCATTGTCAGTAGTCATGACATAACAGGTACAAATCAAAGTGACATATTCATGTAAGAAATGGTCTCATATCAAACTCTTAGTTCAGACTTCTAGGAAACATGGTACACAAATGGTAAATCCAATTCAAGTATCTTCTCAATACGAGATGATCAGTATCTCCCTCCTCCTAGGAGTCGTAACATGTTCGATGTCAATGTATCTCAAAGAGCTAATGTTGTTACGAGCCTCCATGAATTGCGCAACTACAGGGTTTCTCTGGTCAAGGGTCCTAATATTACTCCTATGATCTGCTATGATCAGAGCTCATTTTGTTTTTCCTAGATAGCATACACAACAAATAAGCTTGATCAGGTATATCAAATTTTTTTGTGGAACATAATGATGCCCTTAATCTTAATGGCCTTGCCCATAATAGGGCGATTGGACATTGTGCATTTGTTCATAAAGTTACAAAGGGTACATCCGCCACATACATAGTTATCGTCCGGCACATTGTCTAGAAAGGTACTACGTGGCACTGGTGAAAGATCAGACCTCACCACCATTTGACTGATGTTGGGGGCGCGTCTGAAGACTACCCACTGTAGTTCTTTAAACGTCTTTTCCAGTTGTGGATCAGTGTTCAAGATGTGCCAGTATTTTTTAACGATCTGGTCGAACTGTTTATACCAAGGAAGCATTGAACGCGTTGGTCAGGAGGGCGGGGAGGTTTGGGCGTGAGGCTGTCATCCTGGGTCATATTTTTATAACGTTCCCTTGCGTCATGCAGCCATTCCTCTGGGTAACCCCGCTGTCTGAAACGCTCATCCAGATAGTCGGCATGTTTGTCATAGTCACTCTGTGTACTACAAATCCTGCGTATGCGACTGTATTGGCTAATGGGGAGGCTCTTTTTTACCGGTGTAGGGTGGAAGCTGTCTCCGAATTTCTGGCCGGCGGCTTCCTGATAGATCCGTGCTAAAACCACTCCCCCCACCCCCTCTGAATCAAAATGTCAAGATTCATGCGCATCAAATGTGAGGGTGAATTTTAAATGTTCACTGCTTGTATTGATGCCAAATAAAGCATTACACCAAATAATTTATTTATATAATTTTTGGATACTTCAAGGGTCTTAAAATTCTAAATCAAATCGCAAAATTATCCTTCTTAAAACAATTCCATATAGTTTAGTAGAACCCCCCTCCCCCGGGTTAAACAGGGCTTAGACTGTTTAGTGCCAAAAATAAGGGGTTAAATACATGGAAAGAAAATATAAATAAATTGTGTCCTGATCTTTCTTATAGACACAAAAAGTATTGGATGGAACATTGAATTTGGCATTACTGCTATTAGCCAATAGAAAATCATTGAATAACAGATTCACTAGTGTCTGTCCTATATCTGAGAGATATATTTTTTATACTTGAAGGGCTCTTAAAATTCAAAATCAAGTTGAAAAATGATCCTTCGTATGACCTTAAAACAATTCCCTCCCTCCCCGGCTTAGACAGGGCTTAGACTCTTATGGTTTAACTCATCAACAAATTGATCCCATTGGGGGATGCCATTGGCTTCTTCATTAATGGATGTCGTGTCCATTAGTTCCTTATTAACACTGAATAACATGTGGCCAGCTCAAAGGGTCAAACACACCCTCCATTAAACTGTCAAAAGTCCAATTAGTCAATTAAATGCATTTAGCTTCTTAAAGCTTAGGATAATTCCAGGCTCGATTATTATCAGATTAGTGCTAATTGCTTCGTAGAGTTGTTAACACCCTTTTACACCATACCCATCAGGATCCAGTGCAATTGATAGCTGTATTTCAGATAGGGATGTCAAATCTGCCAGTATTGACCAATACATCACAAGACATAGTCAATTTGAGAAGTCAAAAATGGTTCAATCGTAGCTGTTTGAAGACAGATGGCATTGCAGAACAATGAGACTTACTATCACTCTATTGTTGTTGTTTTCAGAGTCAGTCAGTGTGCTCTGCTCCCAGCCTTCTGTGGGGTGGGGTAAGCTGCACGGTGCAGAAGGAGAGGGCCCATCGGCTCAGTGCCGTATGGCAGATTAATATTTGATGGCCCATAATGGAGCCTTTGCCCGCCCGCTGTGGCGCTCAGTTTCCCAGCCTGGCGCAACAAGAGGTGGCTGAGCCGTGCGGCTGGGATCCCTTTCGGTGGTGAATCTGGCCATAGTTTTGGCCTTGCCAACAAAAACAACAGCTGCTGTCATTTCATCATGCCATTTGGGGCTGCCCACAAGATTACCAGGCAACTGGTGGGGGTCCCTGGGTTCCATTGGAGAACTTGGTGTACCAGGAGCTACCGCACCCCTCCTACCACACCCCCACATATCCCTCTACCGCTGTCACAGTCACCTGTCCATTAACCCTTTGGAGGATGGAGAAACTTCACTGTAGGCATGGGGCCTCCACATACACTGGGCCATTTTGGGGAGTGATCTGGCAGAGCAGAAGATCAGCAGCCATCTGTGCAGGGGAAACTCTTTGAGGACAGACACTGGTCATGTGTCATTGGCATATTGCATGCATACTCAGAGTGTACAAACATTAGGAACACCTGCTCTTTCCATGACAGACCAACAAGGTGAATCCAGTTGAAAGCTATGATCCCTTATTGATGTTTCTTGTTACATCCACTTCAAACAGTGCAGATGAAGGGGAGGAGACAGGTTATAGAAGGATTTGTAAGTCTTGAGACATGGATTGTGTATGTATGCCAATCAGAGGGTGAATAGGCAAGACAAAAGATTCAAGTGCCTTTGAACAGGGTATGGTAGTAGGTGCCAGGCGCACCAGTTTGAGTGTGTCAACACTGCTGGGTTTCCAGTATGCATCAAGAATGGTCCACCACCCAAAGGACATCCAGCCAACTTGACACAACTGTGGGAAGCATCGGAGTCAAAATATGCCAGCATCCCTGTGGAACGCTTTTGGAATCTTGTAGAGTCCATGCCCTGATGAATTGAAGCTGTTCTGAGGGCAACATGGGGAGCAACTCAATATCAGTACAGTGTTCTTAATCAAAATCAAATCAAATATAATGTGTCACATGCGCCGAATACAACAGGTGTAGTAGACCTTGCAGTGAAATGAAACAACAATGCAGTTTTAAGAAAATACATTTAAAAAAGTAAGAGATAAGAATAACAAATAATATAGAGCAGCAGTAAACAAAAATAGCAGGGCTATATACAGGGGGTACCGGTACAGAGTCAATGTGTCAATGTGCGGGGGGCACCGGTGTCGATGTAATTGAGGTAATTATGTACATGTAGGTACAGTTATTAAAGTGGCTATGCATAGATAATAACAGAGAGTAGCAGCTGCGTAGGGGGGCAATGCAAATAGTCTGGGTAGCCATTTGATTAGCTGTTCAGGAGTCTTATGGCTTGGGGGTAGAAGCTGTTTAGAAGCCTCTTGGACCTAGACTTGGCATTCCAGTATCACTCGTTGTGCGGTAGTAGAGAGAACAATGTTTTGTACACTCAGTGTATACCGCATGTTTGTACAGTGGGGCAAAAAAGTTTTTAGACATCCACCAATTGTGCAAGTTCTCCAACTTAAAAAGATGAGAGAGGCCTGTAATTTTCATCATAGATACACTTCAACTATGACAGACAAAATGAAAAAATCCAGAAAATCACATTGTAGGATTTTTAATGAATTTATTTGCAAATTATGGTGGAAAATAAGTATTTGGTCGATAACAAAAGTTTATCTCAATACTTTGTTAGATAATGACAGAGGTCAATTGTTGTCTGTAAGTCTTCACAAGGTTTTCACACACTGTTGCTGGTATTTTGGCATAGTGATGGTAGGCTTTGTTACTTTGGTCCCAGCTCTCTGCAGGTCATTCACTAGGTTCCCCCGTGTGGTTCTGGGATTTTTGCTCCCACAGTTGATTTCTTCAAACCAAGCTGCTTACCTATTGCAGATTCAGTTTTTCCAGCCTGGTGCAGGTCTACAATTTTGTTTCTGGTATCCTTGGACAGCTCTTTGGTCTTGGCCATAGTGGAGTTTGGAGTGTGACTGTTTGAGGTTGTGGACAGGTGTCTTTATACTGATAATTTGCAAATAAATGTATTACAAATCGTACAATGTGATTTTCTGGATTTTCTTTCCTCATTTTGTCTGTCATAGTTGAAGTGTACCTATGATGAAAATTACAGGCCACTCTCATCTTTTTAATTGGGAGAACTTGCACAATTGGTGGCTGACTAAATACTTTTTTGCCCCACTGTATGTCTAAAATGATGTCACTCAAATGTACACAGCCAATAAACATGGTCTGATCTAATTATTTTAAGGAGATAGAGATCTTGACTAAACACAGATATTACACTCTCTTTGCCATTCCAATTAGGAAAGTGACAGTGAGCTAGTCCAGCATACCTCACAGTGATGACCTCGCCACCTACAGTACAGTAGTAGTAGTACACAGCACTAAATCTATACATCTCTAATACATTTCCCCCATCAGTGCTGTTTGGTGTAAGTAGTAATACATCTAATGCATGTTACTTGTCTGAGGGACTTGAGAGCCATTTCAATGATTGAGGGAGGGGTGTAAGGGAGAGGTGGAGCAGTTTGGGCATGTGTAGGAATGTGGGACATCAGAGGGAGAAGATGGGTGCGATCTGAAGGGAGAGAGTGCATTGCTGACCCCTCTGTCCCCCCACGCCTTTGGCTAACTCTGTGGAATAGAAATAGCCATGCCCGTGTGAGGTGAGGGGCAGCTGGGTGTGTGTGTGTCTAATACTGTACAGGCCCTAGCATGCCTCACCAGGACAGGAGAACCCCAGAAGAAGACATGTGCCTTAAAAACACACACACTCAAGCAGGCATGCCTGCACATCTCTCTCTCTCTCTCTCTCTTTCTCTCGCTTTATCTCTCCCTCTCTATCGTGCTCTCGCTCTCTCACTTACACACACTCACATACATGAGCGGGTGCATGGACACACACAAATTCACACACATACACACAAACTCTCTCTCAAACACACACACGCTCACATTTTTTACACACAAACAAGACCTGACAAACCATATTGATTTGAAGAATCGATGTCAATCCCATCAATTGGGTAAAAAGAAATCCCATTATCTAATAGATATGTAAAATGAAGTTGCTTAAGTTATTTGAATTAAACAGCAGCAGTGTTGACTCTGTTTGAATCAGCTTTTTACTGTTTTATCAATGTTAAGAGGATTATTCGCCTATTATGAAGGAATGTAATTTACGTGATGGAGTGAGACTCTCAGGAGCTAATGATTTCTCCCCTGCCTGGCTCTGGCATTACCCTGATGTGTGTCTCCACTATCCTAGTGTGTTTGTCTCAGTAATGATTGATGTGGCTATGTGGTGAGCTCACTGAGTGCTTTACTGCCCATTGTAAAACCTGATCAGCGCCTCAGTGAAATATTCTGCATGGCAGTTATAAATAATGGTGCTGTAAACTGGAGCCTCCTCTCTTGTTACTCCTTCTACATTACCATAGAACTAATCCTCATTCACCGTATGGTCGCTTCATGCCTGGAGGGGTCAACAAATAAAAGAGATGAAAAAACATGACCCCTGGAGCATTTACAGTGCTTTCAGAAAGTCTTCATACCGTTTGACGTATTCCACATTTTGTGTTACAGCCTGAGTTCAAAATGGATTAAATGTTTAAAAAAATCCTCACCCATATACACACCATACCCCAATAAAGACAATGTGAAGACATGTTTTTAGAAATCTTTGCAAATTTATCGAAAATTAAATACAGAAATATCTCATTTACATACGTATTCACACCCCTGAGTCAATTGTAGGAGCACCTTTGGCAGCGATTATAGCTGTGAGTCGTTCTGGGTAAGTCTCTAAGAGCTTTCCACACCTGGATTGTGCAACATTTGCCCATTATTCTACCAATAGGTGCCCTGCTTTGCAAGGCATTGGAAAACCTCCCTGGTCTTTATGGTTGAATCTGCTTTTGAGTCCATGCAACTTATTATGAGATCTGTTCTGTTGAACACATTTGGTTTGCCATAACAAATGAGTTGAATAGCTTTTCATTTTTTATGAATTTGTAAAAATGTCTGAAGACATAATTCCACTTCGACATTATGGGATATTTTGTGTAGGCCAGTGACAAAACACCTACATTTAATACATTTTTAATTTAGGCTGTAACACAAAAAAATGTGGAACAAGTCAAGGGGTGTGAATACTTTCTGACTGCACTGTAAATGGAAAAACAAAACTGGCGGTCGTATTTCTTGCATACATTTTTCACGAGTTCTCTTTTAGCAGGTCACAGGATGGCACCCTACACTGGTCAGTGCTGCCTCTCCTAGACCTCTTCCTCCAAACAAACAATAAACACACAACTCGAGCATAACAACGAAGTCCTGTGGAAAGTTTATAGAGATATATGCTACTGTGAACAGCCTCCAGTGTAAAGTTACAGTACACAACAAGGCACTCTGACAGGTGGAAAGAGACAGAGATTTCTTGCCTGTACATGAGATGAGATCCCTCAAGACATTGTTTTGAGTGCATGGTGATGCAATGCCAGCTACAGTATAGAAAATAGAAAATATATACATGAAGCAACACAAACATAACCACAGACTTATGCATACAAACACACAATGTATTGTAATATTAAAAAAAATGTATAACTGACTTAATTTAGCTGGATCCCAGGAAGAGTAAGGGAGCAGCTAATGGGGATCCATAATAAATATAAATACAAATAGATAGGCTCTATTAAATCCTTTAGGTTTGTTGATAACCAGGAACTGAAATAACTGCTACCTGAATCTGGACATGGGCCTTAGAGTCACATGGAGTTGATCTAATGCGAATGTATGACATTAGCTGCATCCCCAACATTTCAGAATCCTCCAGATCCACATGTTTAAATATTTTCTCTCACCAGACACCAGACTGTTTCACCATGCTATGACATCACCAGACGGCAGCGATCCCTGGGGTGGTGTCTCGCCATGACATCACCCGTCTGTAACCAGGCTGGGGGGTGTCTCTATCGCCTCTGGTAAAGCAACACAGGGACCGGTGGCTGGTGGACAAAGAGGTGCACTGGACTAAGTGGGTCAGGGGGAAAGGGAATGGAGCGTCGGGGGAGAGTGGTGACACTGGAGCATTGTGAGGATAGAGCAGAGAGCCGCAGGGGGGCATGGGGTCACTGGTCAGTTAATCCCGCTCTCGGGTGCAGGCCATTGGGGCCACACAGAGGTGTGAAGAGCCTGGACAGGGCCAGGATTACAGAGAGCTGACCAGCATTACAACAGAGGTGTAAAGTATAGGAGAGGAGTCACAGATAAGTGAGAGAAACAGTGGAACAAAGTAGAGGAATGTGGAAGTGGAGGCGATGACGGGTCACTATGGGAAAGACCTGCTGAGAGAGGCATGCTGGGAACATGTTCAAATAAATTAGATAATTAAGGAGAGGTTAAAGAGAAGGTAGTTTATGAATGGGTCTTTAACTTACAAAATGTCTCATGCCCCCAGTGTTTCATCATTATGCTAAATATTTAATATTGCTGAAGAGGGATTTTGGTGTCATAAGAAAATCGGAAATACTGGTGAATCATACACTTTTTGAAGCATACGTAGCTCAGCTTGAGATTATGTTTTCATCCCAAAATTGACATATTGCCACATCATCATGGTTACAAAATAATTCCATTCAAATAATTGTCCATATTCAGCAGCACCCCTTTTAATTTTTTGTATTTTTATTTAACCTTTATTTAACCTGGGTAGGCCAGTTGAGAATAAGTTCTAATTTACAACTGCGAGCTGGCCAAGATAAAGCAAAGCAGTGCTGTCAAGGCCAAGATGGAAGGAGACCAAGGTGCAGCGTGGTTAGTGTACATTTTTATTTTATTTTAATGTCGCCAACAAAACAAGAAACAAAGAAATGACAGTGAAGCTTAACAGGGCTATAGTGCCAGCAACAAAAGTTAACTACCCACAATCACAGATGGGAAAAAGGGCTGCCTAAGTATGATTCCCGATCAGAGACAACGATAGACAGCTGGTCCTGACTGAGAACCATACCCGGCCAAAACATAGAAATAAACTGAGACTTACTCCCCCTCCTCCCTAAAGATAGGGAGACCGGGAAGTACTCTCAGTGGCCCCAGCCAAGGTCGGCACTGAATCTTGCTCAGACAGTATGTCTGTTATTCAAATAAGGTTTATAGACATATTGTACAGTCTATGGTCATACATAATTCGAATCAATTTCATACTCATACGATTATACGGCTTCATGGTTCAGAGTGGATTATTCCAGTCATTCATGTAAATTCCATCAACAGAAACATAGAAAACAACACATAGAGTGCCCACCCCACATCACACCCTGACCTAACCAAATAGAGAAATAAAATGTCTCTCTCAGGTCAGCGCGTGACAGTACACCCCCAAGGTGCGGACTCCGGACGCAAAATCTGAACCTATAGGGGAGGGTCTGGGGGGAGGGTCTGGTGGGCATCTATCTGCGGTGGCGCTCTGGTGCGGGGGGACGTAGTCTCTGCCCCTGGACTCCACCTCGTTGCGGACCCCGGACTGGGGCTCACCCCACTTTGGTGGCGCCTCTGGTGCGGGGACCCTCATCGCCGACCCCGGACCCTCGTTACTGGGCCCGGAGGGACCTTCTCTGCAGGCCCCGGACTGGGGACCCTCGTTGCAGGCACCGGACTGGGAACCCTCGTTACTGGCCCCGGACGGGTCACTATGGGAAAGACCTGCTGAGAGAGGCATGCTGGGAACATGTTAAAAGAAATTAGATAATTAAGGAGAGGTTAAAGAGGAGGTAGTTTATGAATCTTTAACTTACAAAATGTCTCATGCCCCCAGTGTTTCATCATTATGCTAAATATTTAATATTGCTGAAGAGGGATTTTGGTGTCATAAGAAAATCGGAAATACTGGTGAATCATACACTTTTTGAAGCATGTGTCAATCTGTCAATCTGTGCCACCTCCTTGGAAAGTCGCGACCAGGCCACCCACGTCCCTATCCTGGAGGAATCCCGGGACCTACAGGTGGCCTTTTCGAAGACTTGTGCCATGTGCTTGTCCCCTCATCACCCATGGGACAGCACTATCAATCTACTGCCTGGTTTTACCCTCTCGCGGGGCACATCTACCCTCTCTCGCATGCAGAGACCGACGCCATGGAGGCCTACGTCCAGGAGGCGCTGGCCCAAGGACTCATCCGTCCGTCCACCTCTCCGGCCGCCTCCAGCTTCTTTTTTGTGAAGAAAAAGGAGGGAGGTCTCCACCCCTGTATCGATTACCGGATACTGAATAAGGCTACTGTTAAATTCAGTTATCCCCTGCCTCTCATACCCACTGTGATCGAACAGGTGCTAAGTACTTTATTAAAATGGATTCACGCAGTACATACAACGTGGTGTGCATCAGATAGGGGGATGAATGGTCGAAAAGGGGCACGAAAGATCGCCTTCAGCACCGGGCACTACAGGGTAAAGCCGTACAGCCTGATAAATGCACCCTTTGTGTTTCAATCATTCATTAACGAGGTGTTTAGAGATGTTGGGTCGCTGTGTAGTGATGTACGTAGACAACATCTTGATGTACTCCACTACACGCGAGCAGCATGTCTCTCATGTCAGGTCCATCTTGGAGAGGCTGATAGGGCATAACCTGTACGCCAAGGTGTTGAAGTGCCTTTTCTTTCAGCAGGTGGTCTCCTTCCTGGGCTATCGGATATCCACCGCGGGAGTGGAGATGGAAAAGCAGAGGGTCAGTGCAGTGCAGTCGTGGCCTGTTCCATCCAACATCAAGGCAGTGCAGTACTTCCTTGGTTTTTCCAACTATTTCAGGCGCTTCATTAGGGGTTTCAGCACAGTGGTGGCCCCTCTCACCTCCCTCTCTCACCTCCCTCCTGGATCGTTCTCTCATTCGGGACTTCCACATGCGTCATCCTGACCGACCCACACCGCGTCTCCGGGGTCATCCCCAAGGACGGCGGCAATGCTGCAAGAGCAGCGCCTCATAGGGGGTGGTACTGTCACACTAGCGTTCCCTTTGGCTCCCTCTCCTGTTCAGCTCAGGCTTTCGTCGTCGCCGGCCTTCTAGCTGCTGCCGATGCTACTGCTGGCAAACTCCCTTCACTCATCAACCCCGGACGTGTCACATCATCATTACACACACCTGGTTCCAATCCCCATTCTAACACTGTATATATGCTCCCTCTGCCATTTGTCTTTGTTGGTCGTTGTGAATGTTCCTTGTTTTCCTGAGAGGAATCTCTCCTACTCTTTCCTGAGTACTTTATATGTTGCACTTTGGGTTCGCCCTGTTCCTTTTTGTTCATGGAGATATATTTTGAGCACAACAGCGTTTGGGTTTCATCCCGCTTTGTTCTATGGTGCTTAAATACATTCAGTAGTTCTAAACCTGTGACTGCCTCCTGTTTACTCCTCTCCACACCAGTGACAACCCGGGCTATTTGCATTGTCCCCACCCCAACCCCCATTTTTACTCTACTGCTACTGTCTGTTTATTATCCATGCATAGTCACTTTACCTCTACCTACATGTACATATTACCTCAATTACCTTGACTAACCGGTGCCCCCGCTATTGTTGGTTAAGGGCTTGTAATTAAGCATTTCACTGTAAGGTTGTATTCGGCGCATGTGACAAATAACATTTTATTTGATTATTTGTCTATTGCATAGCCCCGGGGTGAGTCAGTGGTGTGAACGAAGAGAGGTGCTGAATAATGATCTCACTGTTGCTAACACCCATAGTTCCTCTTACATTATGAACTGAGGATTTCATCATGCATCTGTCTCACAGGAGTTACACTATGAGTGGTATCGAGGAAATATTTGTGGGCTCTTAAATTTCAATAGATATGGTAGGACTTGGAGCTTACATTGTAGTTCATTGTTGAATTATGTAAATGGATAATTACTTATGTGTTGTGTAATCTGTTAATGAGGATCACTGTCAGTGGGGAATGTCACCAGTTTGTGGTAGGCAACACTGGGAAATCATTCTCCAGGGTTGGGGAGCTGTCTGTCTGTTCTTTATCTGAATGACTGCCAATGGGTTATTTTCTTTGTGAATGGTGCTTGCCTGGGCATCCCTGGCTGGCACAGTCTCAAGGGACAGTTGATGCTGGTAGTCCTACTGCATGCAGTATGCACCCTGTCCAGGATGGCAGCTCCGATCCTCTCAAGTGTTTGGACAGAGCCAGGCGTGATAGGTGTGAGAAGGCTATGTAACATGGGAGGTGACACATACAGTAGTTATTTGGTGCAGCTGTTTTGTGACATATGCATTGCAAACAGTGAGCGACATTGAAAGGCAGGCTTTTACATATTGAGGACAAAATAGTAAACACTGCCAAAATAAATGAATAATTTATACTGTAGTAACTAAATTATAAGTACATTCATTATGCATGTAAAAAATCTCTGTCAAATAATGTAGATAAAATACGTACACTGTAGAAAACAACAACTAGTTGTTTCAAATAAGTATGATTAAATAAGTGGTTCCACAGCCTCTTTATGTTTACTCAATGTTGTTACCTGATCTTAAAATGTTTAGTTGGCCCAAACTTAGCTACAACATGAGAAAACATAGGTAAACATTTAGTCAATTATGTGTTTTCTCAAATTGTCTCATATGGTCATTCAACTAGAAATTATTATTTGGGCATCTTACCTAAAACAAACAAAAGGCTGTGAAACTATTGTAGTTACGCACACTGTTTTCAACTTACTTATTATTGTGTAGTCTAGAGCGATTTTCTAGGTTAGCTAGCCAGCTATTGTCGTTCTTTTAACGCAACGTAAAGTAATCAACACTGCTAGCTAGCCAGCTAGCCCCGAATAGCAACACTGTAGAAACTATTACACTCAACGGAACGACTTGATTAGTGTAGTGTCAACAACGCAGCCACTGCCAGCTAGCCTACAAAGTCAACAACGCAGCCACTGCCAGCTAGCCTACTTCAGCAGTACTGTATCATTTGAATCATTTTAGTCAATAAGATTCTTGCTACGTAAGCTTAACTTTCTGAACATTCGAGACGTGTAGTCCACTTGTCATTCAATCTCCTTGCATTAGCGTATCCTCTTCTGTAGCCTGTCAACTATGTGTCTGTCTATCCCTGTTCTCTCCTCTCTGCACAGACCATACAAACGCTCCACACCGCGTGGCCGCGGCCACCTAATCTGGTGGTCCCAGCGCACGACCCACGTGGAGTTCCAGGTCTCCGGTAGCCTCTGGAACTGCCGATCTGCGGCCAACAAGGCAGAGTTCATCTCAGCCTATGCCTCCCTCCAGTCCCCTCGACTTCTTGGCACTGACGGAAACATGGATCACCACAGATAACACTGCTACTCCTACTGCTCTCTCTTCGTCCGCCCACGTGTTCTCGCACACCCGAGAGCTTCTGGTCAGCGGGGTGGTGGCACCGGGATCCTCATCTCTCCCAAGTGGTCATTCTCTCTTTCTCCCCTTACCCATCTGTCTATCGCCTCCATTGAATTCCATGCTGTCACAGTTACCAGCCCTTTCAAGCTTAACATCCTTATCATTTATCGCCCTCCAGGTTCCCTCGGAGAGTTCATCAATGAGCTTGATGCCTTGATAAGCTCCTTTCCTGCGGTCGCTTCACCTCTCACAGTTCTGGGCGACTTTAACCTCCCCACGTCTACCTTTGACTCATTCCTCTCTGCCTCCTTCTTTCCACTCCTCTCCTCTTTTGACCTCACCCTCTCACCCCCCCTACTCACAAGGCAGGCAATACGCTCGCCCTCATCTTTACTAGATGCTGTTCTTCCACTAACCTCATTGCAACTCCCCTCCAAGTCTCCGACCACTACCTTGTATCCTTTTCCCTCTCGCTCTCATCCAACACTTCCCACACTGCCCCTACTCGGATGGTATCGCGCCGTCCCAACCTTCGCTCTCTCTCCCCCGCTTCTCTCTCCTCTTCCATCCTATCATCTCTTCCCTCTGCTCAAACCTTCTCCAACCTATCTCCTGATTCTGCCTCCTCAACCCTCCTCTCCTCCCTTTCTGCATCCTTTGACTCTCTATGTCCCCTATCCTCCAGGCCGGTGAGTCCTCCCCTCCCCGCTCCGTGGCTCGACGACTCTTTGCGAGCTCACAGAACAGGGCTCCGGGCAGCCGAGCGGAAATGGATCGCCTCCCTGCGGACCTGGTATCCTTTACTCCCTCCTCTCTACATTTTCCTCCTCTGTCTCTGCTGCTAAAGCCACTTTCTACCACTCTAAATTCCAAGCATCTGCCTCTAACCCTAGGAAGCTCTTTGCCACCTTCTCCTCCCTCCTCAATCCTCCCCCATCCTCCCTCTCTGCAGATGACTTCGTCAACCATTTTGAAAAGAAGGTCGACGACATCCGATCCTCGTTTGCTAAGTCAAACGACACCGCTAGTTCTGCTCACACTGCCCTACCCTGTGCTCTGACCTCTTTCTCCCTCTCTCTCCAGTTGAAATCTCGCGTCTTGTGACGAATGGCCCCAACAACCTGCCCGCTTGACCCTATCCCTCCTCTCTTCTCCAGACCATTTCCGGAGACCTTCTCCCTTACCTCACCTCGCTCATCAACTCATCCCTGACCGCTGGCTAAGCTTAGAGTTGCACCCCTTCTGAAAAAACCTACTCTCGATCCCTCCGATGTCAACAACTACAGACCAGTATCCCTTATTCTTCTTCTCTCTCCAAAACTCTTGAACGTGCCGTCCTTGGCCAGCTCTCCCGCTATCTCTCTCAGAATGACCTTCTTGATCCAAATCAGTCAGGTTTCAAGACTAGTCATTCAACTGAGACTGCTCTTCTCTGTATCACGGAGGCGCTCCGCACTGCTAAAGCTAACTCTCTCTCCTCTGCTCTCATCCTTCTAGACCTATCGGCTGCCTTCGATACTGTGAACCATCAGATCCTCCTCTCCACCCTCTCCGAGTTGGGCATCTCCGGCCGGCCCACGCTGGATTGTCCTACCTAGGTCGCTCCTACCTGACAGGTCTGTCTCCTCACCACGCGCTCTCACCACTGGTGTCCCCCAGGGCTCTGTTCTAGGCCCTCTCCTATTCTCGCTATACACCAAGTCACTTGGCTCTGTCATAACCTCACATGGTCTCTCCTATCATTGCTATGCAGACTGACACACAATTAATCTTCTCCTTTCCCCCTTCTGATGACCAGGTGGCGAATCGCATCTCTGCATGTCTGGCAGACATATCAGTGTGGATGACGGATCACCACCTCAAGCTGAACCTCGGCAAGACGGAGCTGCTCTTCCTCCCGGGGAAGGACTGCCCGTTCCATGATCTCGCCATCACGGTTGACAACTCCATTGTGTCCTCCTCCCAGAGCGCTAAGAACCTTGGCGTGATCCTGGACAACACCCTGTCGTTCTCAACTAACATCAAGGCGGTGGCCCGTTCCTGTAGGTTCATGCTCTACAACATCCGCAGAGTACGACCCTGCCTCACACAGGAAGCGGCGCAGGTCCTAATCCAGGCACTTGTCATCTCCCGTCTGGATTACTGCAACTCGCTGTTGGCTGGGCTCCCTGCCTGTGCCATTAAACCCCTACAACTCATCCAGAACGCCGCAGCCCGTCTGGTGTTCAACCTTCCCAAGTTCTCTCACGTCACCCCGCTCCTCCGCTCTCTCCACTGGCTTCCAGTTGAAGCTCGCATCCGCTACAAGACCATGGTGCTTGCCTACGGAGCTGTGAGGGGAACGGCACCTCAGTACCTCCAGGCTCTGATCAGGCCCTACACCCAAACAAGGGCACTGCGTTCATCCACCTCTGGCCTGCTCGCCTCCCTACCACTGAGGAAGTACAGTTCCCGCTCAGCCCAGTCAAAACTGTTGTCTCTGGCCCCCAATGGTGGAACAAACTCCCTCACGATGCCAGGACATGGTCAATCACCACCTTCCGGAGACACCTGAAACCCCACCTCTTTAAGGAATACCTAGGATAGGATAAAGTAATCCTTCTCACCCCCCTTAAAAGATTTAGATGCACTATTGTAAAGTGGCTGTTCCACTGGATGTCATAAGGTGAATGCACCAATTTGTAAGTCGCTCTGGATAAGAGCGTCTGCTAAATGACTTAAATGTAATGTAAATGTACTTATTACTCTTGACTTATTCCACATTTTGTTGTGTTACAGCCTGAATTCATGGATACTTTTTCTCACCCATCTACAAACAATACCTAATAATGACAAAGTGGAAACATGTTTTTAGAAATGATAAGCACATTTCTTGAAAATGAAATACAGAAATATCTAATTTGCTTAAGTATTCACACCCCTTTGCTATGACACTCCAAATTGACCTTAGGGGTGTCAATTTCCTTTGATCATCCGTGAAAGGTCACTACAAGTTCACCTGTGGCCAATTCACTTGGTTAGATATGATTTAGAAAGACATTCTCAGAGATATAATTGTGATGAGGCATATATCTGGGGAAGGGTATAAAACAATTTCAAGAGTGTTGAAAGTTTCCAAGAGCACAGTGGTCTCCATGATTGGGAAATTGAAACTACCCAGAATCTGCCTAGAGCTGGTCGTCAGACTAAACTGAGCAACTATGCAAGGACATTGGTCGGGGAGGTGACCAAGAACCCAATGACCACTCTGACAGGACTACAGAGTTCCTTGGCTGAGATGGGAGAACCTTTCAGAAGGACAACAGTCTCTACAGCCCTTCACCAATCTGGGCTTTATGGTAAAGTGGCCAGACGGAAGCCCTCCTGAGAAAAAGGCACATGACAGCACACCTGGAGTATGCAAAAAGACAGGTGAAAGACTGGGTGCATAAGGCAGAAGATTCTGTGGTCTGATGAGACAAAACATAAATGTTACTCTTTGGCCTGATTGCAAAGCGCTATGTCTGGAGAAAACCAGGCATAGCTCATCACCTGTCTAACACCATCCCTACCGTGAAGCATAGTTGTGGCAGCATCATGCCATGGCATGCACTGTACATATTTGACACATTGACATTGACATTTACATGATTACATTGTACATGTTCACTTATACAGTAATTCATATTTAGCATGTGATTTGGGATTTGAGCTCACAACCTTTTGGTTCACAGCATTCCAATCTTTTAATTTCCAAAACAATTTTATTTATCATAGTGATTAAGGAGTAACATTATAAAATAGTCATATGCCCCACCAACATTAGACAACTATACAGAAAAACCTCAATTACATTAAACTAAAAGTCTGTCAAATATGTATATAAAATGAAAATATCATACGTTAAAAGCAATGTTGTGTGTGTGTGACCAGTTGCACATCCTTCTTTAGTTAAGATGCCCAAATAATAATTTATAGTTGAATGAACATATGAGACATGTTGGGCAAACACATTTTAAATTGACAGAAGTTTTGTAAAAGTCTCAAGTTGGAGCTAAGTTTGGGCAAACAATTTTTATTTTATTCAGTTAACACTTGGACTGAAAAGTTGAGTAAACAAAAAAAAAGGCTGTGGAACCAGTTACTTAATAATAATTTATATATATTCATTTTTTATTTTTACATTGTAAGGGGTTAATGGGTCAGTTCCTATGGGGTTTAAAGTGGGCTTCTTGATTAAAAGAGGTTTTATGACATTCCTTCCTACCATAGGTCACTGTATGCAGTGGTCAGCCAACACTGGTGGTGAATTACCATAATCAAAGCCTCACAGCTTGAGTTCAGAAGGGTCCTTTTGTCCAAGGTGATGTCATCCTCCCTGGCCCTGGCCCATCTGCAGGTGGCTGAGGCTCCTTTTGAATCCCACTGTCAGCACATTAGCCTGTGAAAGGACACAATGACTTATTAGCCTGGAGCAGGGAGATCCCCTACATAGCCCCATGCTTTAACGTCCTGCTTTACATACTACTTAGTTCTACACTCTTCACACAGAGTTGCATGAAATAAAAATCTGGCAATGTTTATACGCCCCAATTTCAAAGTCCAATTTTTACCACATTCTTGCCGGCATAAGCCTTTTATACCTCCTGTGCGCATGCTGGTACAGTTGACGAGTATGAGCAGGGGTAGGCGGATGTGGGTGGGCGTCCATTTTATTAAATCCATTGAATATACACCATCACAAAGAAATCCATTATTAATTTGTTTAGGCTGGTCCTAAGAAACATGATAAGACTAATAAAATGTATTTTTTTAAATAATAGAACAGCAAATTTTGAGTTGAGTTATGTTACTGGTCTGTGCAGCCTATAGGCTACATGGTTATCAAATGCAAATTAAATCATAAAGTTTGTTCATTTGTTCATTAAACAGACAAGATGCACTTACATTCCCCTGCCCTGATCACAGTCAACACTTGTATATTTTATAGAAAGATTTCAACTTGAGTGTCACGGAACATGTCGAACCCCTTTCATATAACAAAAAAAGTTATATTTTGAAAGAGCTCATGCTTGTAGGTGCTTTAGAAATCTTACAATATGCTCTTTGCGATCATGTAAAAAAAATAGATCTGACCTGGATGAACCTCTGTAGGATGATTATAAAAATAAACCTTTTTGACCCACTTTTCATCTTTTTTCAATCACTGCACAAAAAGGCACATTTACAGGTCAAACACAAGTCTGAAAACTTCTGGTTTCTGGAAATGTGTGGCCATGTGTCTGTCTAGCAGTGTTCGGCCTTGCACACATCCCGTAAACCTCCGATAATGGACCACTTTGTGTGTGGACATGTATATGTCCACATTAACTCCTCTCCAAATGTCTCTCTCATCCTCTGCAAGCACTCTCGACCATGCATCTAGAACCAATATAACATAGTAAACAAATATATCAGTCTCCAGTAATTCGTATTCATATAAAATCAGAACCTTTCCCCACCAACCCCAGAATGAGAACTAGTAAAGGGGAATTCCAACATTTGACATTTATCACTTAACTTGATTGTAGTTCCCCCAAACAGTTTTTGATATCTTGTGAAATTACTGAGATTATTGGTATTATTGGACTATTGTGAAAATAATAGTAGAATTTCATCCACCTGGTTGAAAGGCTCCACTTTGTCTACATGAACTCGATGTATCACCCACAAATACCTACCCTAAGGTCATTATAATGAAACAAGAGAGTCTACAAGTTTTGCATGTGATGCTGTCAGTGCATAGAGCTACAGGCATGTGATGCTGTCAGTGTATAGAGCTACATGCATGTGATGCTGTCAGTGCATAGAGCTACAGGCATGTGACGCTGTCAGTGCATAGAGCTACAGGCATGTGGACTAGAGTAGGAGACATAATTTTTACCTAAACGTGTAACAAACTTATGATTACTGTTATTTTCAGTAAAACAGTCATTGCAGTTCTGATACAGAGGCAATTAGTGTTCCAACAAAGTACAGCAATCGGTGATTGATGGAACGACGGGGGCTATAGCAGAAAATCTAGACCAGGCCGGTGGAATTCAAAGTCTGTTTTCGTTCTACTCTTCTAGACTCAAATATATAACATGAAATATATAACATGAAATATATAACATGAAACATGTATAGAGCACTTTATATTCCAAGGACCAGGAGAAATACAGGAGTAATAGACCTCGTGTTACACAGACATTTCTTTGCATGGTTCTCCAAGTTTGTGTCCCCTGTGTTCTCAGGTAAACCTAAGAGATACGCTCACCTCACAGTCTCATAATAGTACAACAATCTTGGAGTACAACAATAACACCCGGTGACATGTTTGTGCATTTTGACATTGCATAGACACATTGTGCTGCGAGGTAAATCTGTCTGTCAGAGAGAACGCAAAAGTGTTACATTTGTGTAAAAGTTAACTCAATTCAACAATCTCTAGAAGAATCTACTACAAGTGTTACCAACCTCAAAATAGGATAATTAAATAGTTGGCTTCTTTTCACTGGGCTTCTCTTCCAACATATGAGGTAGAGAGGCACCCGCCTGTGGCAGTTGAACATTTCCAGAAACGTATTTATGCATAATTCAGATGTGGCTGCTTTGCATGGTGTATTATTGTCTCTACCTTCTTGCCCTTTGTGCTGTTGTCTGTGCCATATAATGTTTGTACCATGTTATGTGCTGCTACCATGATGTGTTGCAACCATGTTGTTGTCATGTTGTGTTTCTACCATGCTGTGTTGCCATGTGTTGCTGCCTTGCTATGTTGTAGTCTTTAGGTCTCTCTTCATGTAGTGTTGGGTTGTCTCTCTTGTCATGATGTGGGTTTTGTCCTATATTTATATTGAATTTTTTATTTTTAACCTCAGCTGCCGTCCCCGCGGGAGGCCTTTGGCCTTTTGGTAGGCCGTCATTGTAAATAAGAATGTGTTCTTAACTGACTTGCCTAGTTAAATAAAGGTTAAATACAAATAAATAAAAAATAATAAATTGGGAATTTACATTCCAAGAAATTCCCATATCACGCAAGTGTTTCTGGGATGCGCAGAACTGTACAGGAGTCCGCACACGCGCAATGGGAAATTCCCACCCACAACCATGCACCTAAAATTTCACGGGAATATCGCAGATCCGATTTCACACAGAAACTCTACTTTTCTTGTGGTGAATGTGATCACGCCATTGTGTGCTTTCCCTCCTTTCAAACTCCCAGCCAGTGATTTTGGCTGAAGACAGATAAACTACAAATCGCTAGTAGGCTATGTTAGAAACGTATGCATATTAACCCATAATGTATTAGCTAAATATAAGAGCCTTTAAATATTGACATATCTACCCTATTTGGACGGGATTCATTCTATTGGGGGAGGTCGGGAAATGTAAATAGGCCTATGTGCACAAGCACAAATCACCATATTGTCACGACTTCCGCCGAAGTTGGCTCCTCTCCTTGTTTGGGAGGCTTTCGGGGATCGACGTCACCGGCTTTCTAGCCATCGCCGCTCCATTTTTCATAATTCCACTTGTCTTGTCTTGTTTTCATACACACCTGGTTTTCATTTCCCAATCAATCTACTTGTATTTAACCCTCTGTTTCCCATCATGTTTTGTGTGTAATTATTTATCATACTCTGCTCTCCTGCACCTGACTTCGCCTTCATACACAGCCGGACAGAATTACACACTGATTGAAATGGAGTCAGCAGGATCAGGTACCCCGGTTAGAGGAGTCGAGGAGCGCGTCCAAGAACATTCGGCCATGCTACATCATCTTGGTGCCATGATGGATCGCGTTGTCCAGACCATGGACCGCTGGGAGAGACAGGTGGTCTCCAGTGCCTCGACCAGCACAACCGGGGTTGTCTCCACAATGTTCCATTGCTACAACTGGACCTCTACCTGGCCACTGTGCACTCAGCTCCCTCGGGAGCAGAGAGAGTGGCCGCTCTCGTCTCCTGCTTCACAGGAAGAGCGCTGGAGTGGGCAAACACTGTGTGGAGAGAAGGAGACACGGCTCCAGACCACTTTGAGGATTTCACCCGCTTCAGGGCCGTCTTCGACCATACACCTGAGGGCAGAGTGGTGGGGGAGAGGCTCTTCCATTTGAAGCAGGGGACGAGGAGCGCCCAGGACTTCGCCCTTGAATTCCGAACCTTGGTGGTTTTTTACAATGTAAAAACCTGCTGGTCACCCACGGACGTCCAGAGGGGGCTCTGTTGGTTCCATCATACAGCAACCCCGCTCCGGTGCTCATGGAGTTAGGAGGTGCAGCGCATAGGGAGATGGGAGGAGGAGCCATCACGTGTGCCATCTGTGGCCGCAGAGGACACACTGCCGGGCGGTGCCGTGTTGGTTCCTCTGGGAGTCGAGGCAACAGGCAGGGCACTCTGGCATCCCCCCAGGTGAGTTTGCACAACACTCATCCAGAGTCCTCTGTTGATCAACTGTTTGTGCATGTTTGTTTCCCTGAGTATTCCCCACATTCTCAGCATAACAGCGCGGACCGTCACCGCAGTGAGACCCCTGTGTTCGCACCGGGGGACCGGGTCTGCGTAACCTGCCCCTCCGCATGCCCTGCCAGAAGCTGGGTCCGCGGTTTGTGGGGCCATTTAAAGTCCTGAGGAGGGTGAACGAGGTTACAAATTACAACTTCCCTCTGATTATCGTATTAACCCCTCGTTCCATGTGTATCTCCTCAGGCCGGAGGTGGCTGGTCCGCTCCAGGAATCTGAGGTGCGGGAGGTCCCTCTGCCCCCTTTGGACATCGAGGGGGCCCCGGCGTACATCTTTTGTTCCATCCTGGATTCAAGTCGTCGGGTAGGGGGCCTTCAGTACCTTGTGGAGTGGGAGGGGTACGGACCGGAGGAGAGGTGCTGGGTTCCGGTTGCAGATATTTTGGATCCTGAACTGCTGCGGGAGTTTCATGCAAATTAAGTACTTAAAAATCCTACAATGTGATTTTCTGGATTTTTGTTTTAGATTCCGTCTCTCACAGTTGAAGTGTACCTATGATAAAAATTACAGACCTCTACATGCTTTGTAAGTAGGAAAACCTGCAAAATCGGCAGTGTATAAAATACTTGTTCTCCTAACTGTATATACAGTGGGGCAAAAAAGTATTTAGTCAGCCACCAATTGTGCAAGTTCTCCCACTTAAAAAGATGAGAGAGATCTGTAATTTTCATCATAGGTACACTTCAACTATGACAGACAAAATGAAAAAAAATCCAGAAAATCACATTGCAGGATTTTTAATGAATGTATTTGCAAATTATGGTGGAAAATAAGTATTTGGTCAATAACAAAAGTTTATCTCAATACTTTGTTATACACCCTTTGTTGACAATGACAGAGGTCAAATGTTGTCTGTAAGTCTTCACAAGGTTTTCACACACTGTTGCTGGTATTTCCTCTAGAGCGGTGATGTTTTGGGGCTGTTGCTGGGCAACACGGACTTTCAACTCCCTCCAAAGATGTTCTATGGGGTTGAGATCTGGAGACTGGCCACTCCAGGACCTTGAAATGCTTCTTACGAAGCCACTCCTTCGTTGCCCGGGCGGTGTGTTTGGGATCATTGTCATGCTGAAAGACCCAGCCACGTTTCATCTTCAAGGCCCTTGCTGATGGAAAGAGGTTTTCACTCAAAATCTGACGATACATGGCCCCATTCATTCTTTCCTTTACACGGATCAGTCGTCCTGGTCCCTTTGCAGAAAAACAGCCCCAAAGCATGATGTTTCCACCCCCATGCTTCACAGTAGGTATGATGTTCTTTGGATGCAACTCAGCATTCTTTGTCCTCCAAACACGACGAGTTGAGTTTTTACCAAAAAGTTCAATTTTGGTTTGATCTGACCATATGACATTCTCTCAATCTTCTTCTGGATCATCCAAATGCTCTCTAGCAATCTTCAGACGGGCCTGGACATGTACTGGCTTAAGCAGGGGGACACGTCTGGCACTGCAGGATTTGAGTCCCTGGCGCCGTAGTGTGTTACTGATGGTAGGCTTTGTTACTTTGGTCCCAGCTCTCTGCAGGTCATTCACTAGGTCTCCTCGTGTGGTTCTGGGATTTTTGCTCATCGTTCTTGTGATCATTTTGACCCCACGGGGTGAGATCTTGCGTGGAGCCCCAGATCGAGGGAGATTATCAGTGGTCTTGTATGTCTTCCATTTCCTAATAATTGCTCCCACAGGTGATTTATTCAAACCAAGCTGCTTACCTATTGCAGATTCAGTCTTCCCAGCCTGGTGCAGGTCTACAATTTTGTTTCTGGTGTCCTTTGGCAGCTCTTTGGTCTTGGCCATAGTGGAGTTTGGAGTGTGACTGTTTGAGGTTGTGGACAGGTGTCTTTTATACTGATAACAAGTTCAGACAGGTGCCATTAATACAGGTAACGAGTGGAGGACAGAGGAGCCTCTTGAAGAAGAAGTTACAGGTCTGTGAGAGCCAGAAATCTTGCTTGTTTGTAGGTGAACAAATACTTATTTTCCACCATAATTTGCAAATAAATTCATAAAAAATCCTAGAATGTGATTTTCTGGATTTTTTTTTCTCATTTTGTTTGTCATAGTTGAAGTGTACCTATGCTGAAAATTACAGGCCTCTCATCTTTTTAAGTGGGAGAACTTGCACAATTGGTGGCTGACTAAATATGTTTTTGCCCCACTGTACATAGAGTTGAAGTCGAAAGTTTACATACACCTTAGCCAAATATATTTAAACTCAGTTTTTTCACAATTCCTGACATTTAATCCGAGTAAAAAGTCCCTGTCTTAGTTCAGTTAGGATCACCACTTTCTTTTAAGAATGTGAAATGTCAGAATAATAGTAGAGAATGATGTATTTCAGCTTTTATTTATTTTATCACATTCCCAATGGGTCAGAAGTTTACATACACTCAATTAGTATTTGGTAGCATCGCCTTTAAATTGTTCAACTTGGGTCAAACATTTTTGATCGCCTTCCACAAGCTTCCCACAATAAGTTTGGTGAATTTTGGCCCATTCCTCCTGATAGAGCTGGTGTAAATGAGTGAGGTTTGTAGGCCTCCTTTTTCGCACACGCTTTTTCAGTTCTGCTCACAAATGTTCTATAGGATTGAACCAGACTTGTGGAGGTCTACAAATGTTTTTCTTAGGTCTTTGCTAATTTCTTTAGATTTTCCCATGATGACATACAAAGAGGGACTGAGTTTGAAGGTAGGCCTTGAAATACATCCATAGGTACACCTCCAATTTACTCAAATTATGTCAATTAGATGCTTAGATGCTCCTAAAGCCATGACATCATTTTCTGGAATTTTCCAAGCTGTTTAAAGGCACAGTCAACTTAGTGTATGTAAACTTCTTAACTTCTGGAATTGTGATACAGTGAATTCTAAGTTAAATAATCTGTCTGTAAACAATTTTTGGAAAAATTACTTGTGAACAAAGTAGATGTCCTAACCGACTTGCCAAAACTATAGTTTGTTAATAAGAAATTTGTGGAGTGGTTGAAAATGAATGACTCCAACCTAAGTGTATGTAAACTTCCGACTTCAACTGTATATACAATACAAAATGTACAATACAAAATGTATAATACCACCATACAACAATATTACAATGTATGCATATGCGTGTGTCTGTACCTTTGAATGTGTCTCGCCACAGTCCCGGTTGTTCCATAAGTTGTATTTTTACCTGTTTTTTAAAATCTGACTCTAATGCTTGCATCAGTCACCTGATGTGGAATAGAGTTCCATGTAGTTGTGGCTCCATGTAGTACTGTGCGCCTCCCTTAGTCTGTTCGGGACTTGGGGGATTGTGAAGAGACCTCTGGTGGCATGTCTTGTGGGGTATACAAGGGTGTCCGAGCTGTATGCTAGTAGTTTAAACAGACAGCTCGGTACATTCAGCTTGTCAATACTTCTTACAAAAACAAGGAGTGATGACGTCAATCTCTCTTCCACTTTGAGCCATCAGAGATTGACATGCAAATCATTAATGTTAGTTCTCCATGTACTTTTAAGGACCAGCCATCCTGCGCTGTTCTGAGCCAACTACAATTTTCCTAAGTCTCTCTTTGTGGCACCTGACCAAGTAGTCAAGGTGCGACAAAACTGGGGCCTGTAGGATCTTCCTTGTTGAGAGTGTTGTTAAGAAGGCAGAGTAGCGCTTTATTATGTACAGACTTCTCCCCATCTTAGCTACTGTTGTATCAATATGTTTTGACCATGACAGTTTACAATCGAGGGTTACTGCATCCAGTTTAGTCACCTCAACTTGCTCAATTTACACATTATTCATTACGAGATGTAGTTGAGGTTTAGGGTTTAGTGAATGATTTGTCCCAAATACAATGCTTTTAGTTTTGGAAATATTTAGGATTAACTTATTCCTTGCCACCCATTCTGAAACTAACTGCAGCTCTTTGTTAAGTGTTGCAGTCATTTCAGTTGCTGTAGTAGCTGACGGGTATAGTGTTGAGTGATCCGCATACATAGACACACTGGCTTTACTCAAAGTCAGTGGCATGTCTTCAGTAAAGATAGAAAAAAGTAAGGGGCCTAAACAGCTACCCTGGGAAATAACTGATTCTACCAGGAATATGTTGGAGAGGCTTCCATTAAAAAAACACCCTCTGTGTACTGTTAGACAAGTAACTCATTATCCACAATATAGCACAGGGTGTAAAGCCATAACACATGTGTTTTTCCAGCAGCAGACTATGATCGATAATGTCAAAAGCCGCACTGAAGTCTAACAAAACAGCCCCCACAATCTTTTTATCATAAATTTCTCTCTGCCAATCATCAGTCATTTGTGTAAATGCTGTGCTTGTTGAAAGTCCTTCCCTACTAGCATGCTGAAAGTCTCTTGTCTATTTGTTTACTGTAAACTAACATTGTACTGTATCTTGTCAAACACATTTTTTCTAGAAGTTTCCAATGGATTAGTAACAGGCTGATTGGTCGGCTATTTCAGACAGTAAAGGGGGCTTTACTATTCTTGGAATGACTTTTGCTTCCCTCCAGGCCTGAGGGCACACACTTTCTAGTAGGCTTAAATTGAAGATATGGCAAATTGGAGTGGGAATATTGTCAGCTACTACCCTCAGTAATCAAATGGCCACCAGATTATTTACATTGACCCCCCTCCCCTTTGTTTTTACACTGCTGCTACTCGCTATTTATTATCTATGCATAATCTCTTTACCCCTACCTACATGTACAAATTACCTCGACTAAGCTGTACCCCCGCACATTGACTTGTAACCTGTACCCCCTGTACATTGCCTCGTTATTGCTATTTTATTGCGTTACTTTTTATACATTTTTATTATTTAGTAAATAATTCCTTATCTCTATTTTCTTAAAACTGCATTGTTGGTTAAGGGCTTGTAAGTAAGGATTTCACGGTAAGGTGAAGGTAACCTGTTGTGTTCGATGCATGTGATAAATAACATTTCATTTGATATGGTTAAATTCCTTTGAAGGATGGGGATACATTTTTTGAAGGGAAAGGTCACGGCGATAATGTTGGGATCCTCACAGAAGGTAAGAAAACAAAGGTTTTAGATTCTAATTGATCTGACCAGTTAGATGAAAACAAAGAAATGTGACCACCGCTGAGCCTGTTCAGCACACAGCGCTCAGAGCTAGCTGAGGTGGGGGGTGGTGGGATTAGAAACACAAGAACCCTTCAGAGCATATTTGCCTGGTTTGATAAATCAATAAAGCTGCTTTCATTTGAACTTCTCAAGGAAGAGTGACCCAGAAACGGTGTCTAGCTCATTAGCAGTAGATCTGCTATGCCTGTGTTCATGTGTTCCCTGCTATAGCTACAGTGGAGAGCTATTGCCTATGGGAAAAGTGAAAGGGCAAATTGAGAGGATTGGAGTGACGTTATTATTGTGAAGGTAATTGGCACAGTAAAGAGAAGTTGGTTTGCCATCTGGCCTCCCATCATCAAATATTTAGGTTAATCCATATGTTGTAGAGGTTTTACGCATGAATATTTAACATTCCAGCAGCAGAGATGCATATGATGTGGACTCCATACCTTCTCTGACTGACACCCATGCTCATGAGAGGTTGTAAGTGCACTCCCATCCCCTCTTTCTGCTTGATTATAGCATACATTGATATTAATAAATTATGTTTTGAGAAGATAAATCGAAATACATCGATTTCAAAACTGAGCAGCACTACAGAAATCAAAACTATTAAACATGACTTTGTTGGCCACCTGACACAATGCAATCCAAGCATCAAAGGCAAAGCTGGTTGTCTATGGGGAAAGGTCGACAGTTCAGGTACACAGTGTGGGATCCATACATACATCCACAGCTGTACGTGACAGATGTGGGGAGCATCCAGGGGTGCGCTGCACAGGTTCAAGCCCAAGGCTACCATGAACGTAGGTTGTATGATGGTTATGTATATGGACTTTCCACAGAATTGGTCTAACATATTCAAGGCGCTTGTGGATGGATTTGTTCTCAAAGGATGTTACAGATCCTACAGTGCTTATTACACCTGCTGCTTACTGTATTATGTTTGTCTGTAAAGTAATATGGAGCATACCACTACAATTGATGTGCAGAAAATATCAAATGTGCAACTGTGTCTATAGGAGATTAATTGTGTTGGTTCAATGTTCTCAACTAAATGTTGTCCTACTTTTTCTGAGAGGAGCGACTGTCCCTCTCTATTAATAATAGACATGTACTACTGATCCAACTCATCAGGCAGCACTATCATGCTTTGATGTTTTTTTTAACAACCTACCGCCACTATTGATCGTAGAGCACATAGAACTGTCATCAAAGGGATTCCTCTCAGGGCGGTCGACACCAGGTCACTTCATACACCAGGAATGTGGTAAAGCACTGGTCAAATATTCTCTTTCTATCCTATTTATCAATCTAGCTCTTCTGTCTTTGGTCCGTCCTGTTTTCCAATGCTGCTGGTATGGGTGAAAAGTTCAGAAGGATAAACAAAGAACCCACAGGCATGGAAATGACATCACCTGACCTCCAGGCATAGGACGAGATAAACAGCAAGGCATGCTGCTGAAGGGGAATCCACCAAAATAAGTCATTACTTGTGGAGCTTTTTTAAAGTTAACATGGCATTTTCCATGTTATGTGCATGATCACATACCCTAACTGCACATATCTCTGGATGATGACTTCATTAAAACGCTGATTATGGCTTGCCTAGTTAAATAAAGGTTAAATAAAAATATGGTTCACTGATCATGTTTTTTTTTCCTCAAATAAACAAAATATATCCATTAAGTAATGTTTTTCCTTCCTGGTAGTAGTTATTTTTATGTATGGCCTTGATCCATGTGCCAAACAATTATGGACATCTATACAGTATACAGTATTAGTGCAGTAATGTACTTTATCATCAAAGGATTATGCACAATACATACCATAACATCACAAACCTTCAATGATGCCCAGAGGTTAATGTATAGCCTTATAGCAGAGATCAACTAGATTCAGCTGCAGGCCGATTCTATCAAGAGCGGCTGGTCAGGCGCCGGGAACATAATTACAAATCATTTGTAGACTGCAAATTGGCCGCCGCAAGAAGCCCGAACAGATATAATATTTGACTAAAACATAATTTCTAATCTTGATTACATTTGTATACAATCACGTGTCTCTATATTATGCGTGGGAATACTTTGGAAAAGTCTTGGGGGGCCAAATGAAACTGCTAACGGGCTGCCAGTTAGGGAACCATGCTATACAGGTTACCATACACACGAGGAGTGGGAAAGAGTTTAGGCTAATTCTATATTCCATATTGGTATAGAAGACGTCACACACGTTCCATATGCTCTCACATACTCACTACTGGGCACCCCATGGTTGAATCAACGTTGTTCCCATGTCATTTCAACAAAATTACTTTGAACCAACGTGGAATCGACGTTGAATTGACGTCTGTGCACAGTGGGTCCATATATATTAGTACATTCATCTCATGAAAATCTCATCAGTAGTTGTTGATTTGATTCCAGGATTTTTCTCTAATTGTGATACAGCAAAACTTCCAATTGATGAAAGCACTTGCAGTGGGATGACAATAATTACGATGTGCATATCCAATTAATCTGAAGACATAATGGTATCTAAGTACCTGTGTAAAAACACACATGGCAATATACAGTCCATTTTCCTTCTACAACACTTAAAGTCATAATCATTACTGTAAAAGCCACGCATTTTTCCATTATCAATATCACATAAGTGCAGACTTGGGGCCATGTGCTCAGAGCCTGCCTGGCCAAGTGGAATTCTCCTGTGTTGCTGTTGCTGATGTCCAGTCCAGAATGACTGACAGCACTTTTGTTTTCTGTCTATTAGTGAATCTGACTTCATCATTACCCACGAGGGGGTTCACGTAACCCAGGTTAGAGGTCACTACACCCTCCCACCCATCTACCATGCCAACAGTCTGCTGGGCGGGCCTCTAAACCCAGTGGACGGAGTGACCCCACCCCTGCAACCACACACACATACATATACACACACAGGCACGCGCAGAAACACACACACACACACACACACACATCAGACCTAGTGTATGAGGTCAATGCACCCAGAGAACTGTGCATCTCGGGGCTGTCTGGGGACCTGGGGGTGGTGGGGAGTTCTTCTTGGCGTTGGTGTACATTTTTAATGGAATATACATTAAAAAGCATTCTTGGACTAATATATGATGTTGTCCACCAGCTAATATTTCAGTTGGCAGGCTTGATTTTCTATCTCTGGTGCTCCTCTTCAATTAATAATTCAGCTTTAAACCTTGTGACACCTCAAGCGTATTCCATTACAGTATCTCACCATGTTTTCCTCACCAGCTCATTTAGATTTTGGCCCCGATAATGATAACCATTATTTGAAACTGATAGAGATTAATAATGAAGAGGCTAAGATCACATTGAAGATGACAAGGTATTTTATATCATTGTGTGTATGTGCCTGCATGTGTGTCTGCGTGTGTGTTTATGAGATCTTGATGAAGACTTTCTCTGTTGGTGTGACTGTTGCCTGTTTGTGGCGATGAGGAGAAATGGGAGCTGGCTGTGTCTGAGGTCACTCTCTGATTACCTGTCCCTACTCAGGGTCAAATTACTCTTAAATGTGTTGTTTACACTTCTACTGCTATGTTTGGGCTGATACCAACTTCAGATGACAGATCTTAATTTGACCAGTTTCTCAGAGCAGGAAAATAATCCTGCAGCAACATAACATAATGGACATGTTTTTTTTTTTTTTTTTACTTTTACCCCTTTTTACATCCAATTGGTAGTTACAGTCTTTTCTCATCGCTGCAACTCCCGTACGGACTGGGGAGAGGCGAAGGTCGAGAGCCGTGCGTCCACACCGCACGGACATTTCCTGCAACAACAGGGTGATCAAATTAAGATCCTACACTTGTATGCTGAGCCTAAAAGACGAGATAAAGCAGTGGACAACGACTATGCAGATTTCCATATGTTTTATAATAGATGGCACCAATGTGACCGGGACAACATTCAATGACTGGAAAAACTGGTAAAATTGGTAAAAATGAAAACTGTATTAGGGTATTACCTCAAGCAATATATCTTGTCGATGTGTTTTTCTATTAAACTATTTCAATTGACACACAGGAAAGTATTGAAATATCCATGTCATATCCATGGCATCATCCTTGTGCATTACAGGGGCTGAGTATGCCAGCCGTTTGGGTGATTGAAAATGTAAGCCATTCTATGAATAGCTCAACAAGCATGTTTAGAAAATCCACTCTCAATTCAATCAATTATTTCTCCTGAGTGAACTGATTTACCTCATAAACAGAGAAATCAGCCTAATAAGATCAGGTCTAATTGTTCTTCAAGTCACAGCTTGAAGAAAGGAGATATTGGAGTTTTTTGTTAATACTGTATCTCCTGCATCTTTCAGGAGTGGCTAAAGTTACTGCTGGCTGGAGTCCTAGAGCTGGAATGACAAGCGGAGGATAATTATCCAGGCCGGTGTAAGTACAAATTGCTGGGACCGGGGCTTGAAAGGGCCTGCTGAAGCATGTCACTGAGGTTTTGGCAGATTATACTGGAGCTCTCCAGGTGGCCCTCAGCTAACTCTCACTGATCACCCTGTATGTGTGCACCAACACTCACACACATTTACACAAAAGCCCACACGAGTGCAGACGTGCACACACACATGCAGATGCTCTTATACACAAACAACACCTATTTAATCATCCTATTGTTTTGTGATGGTAAAATAAGTATCGCCAGCATGTAGTCCTAAAAAACTGAAGATCAAATCCTTTGCATTGGCATATTTTGCTAGATACTCTACTTATAATAGGGCCCATCAAGCCCAAGGTGGCCTGACCAAAATCATATTTTATGTCCCAATATTAGACTACTTACCCTGAGCGTGAATGACATCATGCTGACTCTAACCTGATAACCAACCAACAAAACCGGCCGCTGTTGTTGTGTGGATAAAAGAATAAGCTTGATTATATTATTCTGCTCTTTGAACCAGAAACTATGAGGCCAGGGTATCTGGGATAAAATAACTAACTTGCTGAGAAATTAAAACATTTGTGGACTTCTACACATCAAAGGCTTGAGTCACTTTTGGCTGCATTTTCGAGACTTCTGTCTGGTGGAATAGTAAAAAAGTGTGTGTGTGTGTGTGTGTGTGTGTGTGCTATTTCTGTTGGCAGGGGATGGTGTGATTTTCTTTTTCAGTGTGGGTGTTGACCATGTCTGGTGTCAGGTAAGGGTCTGTCTGCTTCCTACATTGTGTGAGATAATGAAGTGTGATTAAATATGAATCCTAGGTGTTTAGTAGCAGAAACTGGATCCACACAGCCCAGGCGGTAGAATTAGGAACTGATGACAGATGCCATCAACGATCCTTTTCCATACAGAGGCTCTTGACTTTACCTGGACCTCCACATGGGCCCACTTTCAGACAGACACAGGTAATTAACCTCCTATAAACAAACACTGATCTACTTACAGGACCATGGCGCTGGCCTGTCTCTGTCTCTACAGTAAATTCAAATGGACATATTTTGCATATAGTAGGTCTGTACTGGCCATTGACTGTCAAATCATATTTGATATGTTTAGTTTGATCATTAACAGATTTTAGTAAGTGCCTCTGGCAACTGATGTTATGAGTGAGGTTTGTAAAAAAAATAAGAAAGTAATAATAACAAAATGAAAAAAAAAATGGAGAGAAATATCAGCATATCAAAGGTTCCTAAGAGCAGTATGACGCCTTATTATTGGTGGAGATGTGTGAGAGAACAGCCTTTGTTCATTTGAGGGCTCTTTGTATTGTTATAAGCCTAGTGTCAGATTGACTCATTCACAGGGAGTGGTCTCCATGCTGTTCATCCACTGCTCCATCCTCTCCTCCACCATGGCCACCACTGGGCTGTCTTCCCTCTACTCCCTCACTTCAGAGAGACAGTCATGTCCACAGCTGTTTGGACATGCCCGCCTTGTGGGGGAATTACTTTAATGTGTGCCTCACATCGGACAGGGTGTCTTTGTTAAGGCAGGGTGACAGGTCAACTCTCCCACAGTCATCCTCTATGTGTGTGTGTGTGTGCGTGCAGACGCCAGACGACTATGTGTGTGTATGTCTCAGATCTTCTCAGATCTTCACAGGACTAAGCAGATCACAACAGCTCCACACACCACTCAGGGTCTCACTAAGCCATTATTCAATCACTCTCCACACACTGGTTAACCAATGGCCCCAATATCTGAAAACTCTATCAACTGTTTAGGAGATAGAGAAGGCATTCCAATTGATTCTGGCATCACCCGAGTTAGGAGAATCTTTGGATTTTAATGGGTCTTAAATATGTCCTACAGAGCCGAGATGAAAGGAAGAGGACATGTTCCTGTAGTCACAATGGCGTTCTGATGGTGGGCAGGTCAGGGAAGGTTTAAGAGTAGCAGTCAGAGATGCTACTTCATTCTTCTCTTCGCTCCTCAGGGAATCCCTGTTGTAAAGCAGCCAGAAATGTAGATGTTTGTAATGGCTGAGAAATACAAGATGCACATAGGAACAGACCTAACATACTTGGCACAGAAATCAATCATTTCATTGAAACAACGTGGAAACGCTGATTCAACCAGTGTGTGCCCAGTTGGATGGCTCTATTTTCAAGTAACATAGAGCGTGTCTGACAACAACTGTGTGTTGTTGCTGTCCTGTCTGGTTTGAGTCAAGCTGTTTTGTGTATCATGGATTCTCTCCTGAGGTTGATTTGACCTGATTGAAGAGGCCAATAAGCCAGATCTAATAGTTTGGATGTCAACAGGAAGATCATAACAATGTCACATAATTCTCCAAAACAATATAGAAATCCATGTTAAGGTCTTCTGTTGGACGGCATTCATAATCATGAGCAGGACTTCTGATGGACACTGACAGATCTTAGGTCAAATCTTAGGTCAAAGCCACTGAAATGATTTCCACTCTGATTGACTGATATGCAGTACATTAGTAAAGACATTGACAAAGGGCTGCACACTAAGTGACTCCGGTGATCTCATAGACTCTACCGGGATTATTTTCGCGGCTTAAAAGTGCAAACATAGAATACATTCATACCAAGATACCGCAGTAGCTTAGATTGCAATGGAGGCTAAAGATGTTACATATCTCAACAGCTCCTACAAACCGTAGACACCCACAAGCAAGGCAGTGTGATGGTTTTGACGTGGGTGGAACTGGGTCTGGCATTGACACTTTAGGGGACAAGACTCAAACTGGGAAAGAATGACCTCCAAAACAGAACAAGGCCCTTTGTATAAAACAACTGCTGCGAAGAGCTAGGGATGGATGTATGTTTACCTGACAGAGTGAAAAGCTGTCCGTTTGTGTCTGGCCTCTCAGTTACCAGGCCAGATCATGTGTCATTGCTTCATAACCAGGCAGTCCGTTCTCCTCACCTTCATGATTTCCCTTTCGCTCTGTCTGAAGAGGCTGGGGTCAGACACACATTACCCCCTACCCCCCACTGCCTGTTACATTATTCAACCTGTCTTCACCTGAGAACACCTGCAAAGGGCTGCAGTGTAGACAGACAAGCACCTTGTCATTTCTGTCTCCAACTAAAGAAAACCAACCTGGAAATAAATACCATGACTATAGGCTAACAATAATTTTGCTGGGCTGTAACATTTGATATCCGATTTTCTGATACAGTATGTCTGGTATGATGCCACGGGCCTAACTAAAAGCAGCAGTGAGTTGGAATAATAATAGTGGTGCATTACAAAGCAATATGATCTTTGAAAATCCTTATCACAGGTTTTTATTAAACCTTTGGCATGTTCAATCACAGTAACTGTAATAAAGCTTTAGATGTTGCATTTAAATGTCTGCCGGTCATTCAGCTCTCAACAAAAACAACAGATCACTGATGGTATGACAACAGACTGATCCAGCAGAAGGCTTATGCAGAGCAGTGTGTGTGTGTGTGTGTGTGTGTTTGCATGTGCACCATACTGCTCTATCTTATTATGTGTTCCCTGATTCTGCTCCAGGTCCTTCAAGCTTGAGCCTCCCGTCCTTCACACCTCATCTTACATTGTCGACATTGAGTGTTCTTGACCCTGTCACGCAGTCGCGAGACACCCCTCAGCACAAACCCTACCTGTTTTGATGAATTCTTGGAGGAATCCTGAAATAAGGGGGATGGCAGAGTAAAAATGTGTGGTGTGCACTTAGAGAAAGGACAGAGAGCTCTGGGTGTTTCCTAGCGCCAATGACACAAGGGCAAGTCACTGGAGGAACAGCCTCTGAGGACAAGTGGAAAGCCCCCTCAGTTACCAGGGCTTCTTGAATGTGATCTCTGCCATTGGGTCAGTTTACCTTACTTGCCTCTTCTAACTGGCTGGCCATGCAGATGCAGTTGCTATGGAACATGTCCATTTTCTAGGCAGGATGCACATGCTGGACATGTTTTGGTGGGCAACGGAATCTGTGTGTGAGAGAGTGAGAGATAGATAATAGATAAGGTACGATGGGTTTTTGAAGTTGTTGAGGAAGTGTGTGTGTGTGTGTGTGTGTGTGTGTGTGTGTGTGTGTGTGTGTGTGTGTGTGTGTGTGTGTGTCTGCTCTTCTCAGTCTTTTACAGAGAGCTGTCAGAAAGTGATGCTAGCTTTGCCTCTCAAGGCTTCTGAGTCTTCAATGGGATCTTGTTTATTCCCCCCCATTCACAGTTTCCTTAGGAACTGAGTACCCTGACTCTATTGCAAAGCTCTACGAATGACAGTATTTTCATAATCATTCATAGAAAGCCTTTATGCAACATAGCTTGTATCAATAAACAGACAAAATATAGATTGTGAAGGAAATATGCCCATAAACAGGTGCCACTAGAGATTTAAAATGTTTTGTTGACTGCAATATTTATGCTCCTAGATAGCGTAGCCAGAGAGATGCAGCTCTATTAAAGCAAAATGCTTATATGTATGCTCTTTGTGTCTGATACATCACATTGAATGGCATACAACCCTATTATCATTCATTATTACTTGTTTAATCATCCAACATTTTATTTTACTTTTCTCCATTGAACTGGTTAACAGAGGACATAAACCATGAGATTAACCATTGATGTAAAGGCAGATATTTATCCATCACCTCAGAGTGAGGAGATAAATATTGGTGGCCGCCTCGTGAGCCTGGTGATAGCTTGATGAACTGGCAGAGGGCCAGCAAACTCAGCATTAACTCTGGGTGGAGTTGTCCCTGCCTCTGGGGTTCAAGACAGAGAGCACAACTCTGGGTTCAGCTCAGGCCTTCTGTGGACCAACATAATCATATTTATCTGTTTATACATCAGCTTTAGAAAATACATCAAATTAATCCCAGGCAAAAATATAAACAATTCATCTGGCAACAAAAGTATAAACACAGGCTATAAAATGTAATGGCAGACTAAGCCACTCTGCTTCCTAAAATTACATGGTGTTGTAGACAAAAACAAGAGGCTATTTAAGGATCTGACATAATACATAAATGTTGTCAAAGCTGTCAAATAGAGTGCTGTTTGGTTTCCAGAGTACAAGACATTCAAAGAAATGAAATGAACCGTTTGTAAGGCATGACTCATTTCCCTCAAAGAGAGTTTGCTGACTCAATTGGAAAGGTGGCGGCATAAACACTTCTCATGACAGCTGCACTGTCAAAAGGTTACTTCTCAAATGACAATGGGCAGGCAAGAATAAAATGACAGTTTTAAACCCCTGTGTGTTTATGTTTTCTTATGGGACAATATTCTACTTCCACTGGTTTGGCAGGGGCCAATGATGACCTATTATGTCGCAATTACTACATGTGTATGTACTAGATTATTTTTGCTCTCCAACAAACTTGAAAGTGATAAATTGAAAACTCCTGTTTTGTTTTGTTCATGCACAAAGCATGTTGCCATCATCAAAGCTTCATCTCCTCTCAGCTTTGTTTTTGTCAGTGGTCGCTCATGCAAGCATGATCAAATTCCATTATAAACTGGGTGGTTCGAGCCCTGAATGCTGATTGGATGAACGTCGTGGCATATCAGACCATATACCATGGGTACGTCGAAACATTTATTTTTCCTGCTCCAATTGCGTTGGTAACCAGTTTATAATAGCAATAAGGCACCTCAGGGGTTTGTGGTACATTGCCAATATACCACCTCTAAGGGCTGTAGTATCCAGGCACTCCGTGTTGCGTTGTGTTTAAGAACCGCCCTTAGCCGTGGTATATTCGTCATATACCACACCCTCCCAAGCCTTATTGTTTAAACATCACACTGGGAAAAAAGCCAACCTCTTTTCCACGGAACATCTCCACCTCCCTGAATACACTGCAGGAGGGACAAAGACCAGGCAGAAAGTCCAACTCATTCAAAGTGGACAGAGCGAACCGCGACTTCTCACACAGCCCCCATCCTGGGACATCACTGTTGATAGAGTTGGGAGCTAGAGGAGTTGGGGGCAGGGTGATTGTCTTGTTCTATGAGAGAATTCAGGGTCACGCTCTGCCCCAGCTGTCCAAGTGTTTATTGATCAGTGATACCCCTGAGGGGAGAAGGGGAAGCAGATCATAACAACCAGCACCTGCCCTGGTCAGCCCTACCCTGGTCAGCTCTGCACTGGTCAGCCCTACCCTGGTCAGCCCTACCCTGGTCAGCCCTACCCTGGTCAGCTCTGCCCTGGTCAGCTCTGCCCTGGTCAGCTCTGCCCTGGTCAGCCCTACCCTGGTCAGCCCTACCCTGGTCAGCCCTACCCTGGTCAGCTCTGCCCTGGTCAGCTCTGCCCTGGTCAGCCCTACCCTGGTCAGCCCTACCCTGGTCAGCCCTACCCTGGTCAGCTCTGCCCTGGTCAGCTCTGCCCTGGTCAGCCCTACCCTGGTCAGCCCTACCCTGGTCAGCCCTACCCTGATCAGCTCTGCCCTGGTCAGCCCTACCCTGGTCAGCTCTGCCCTGGTCAGATCCCAGTCCCAGCGAGTTCTGTTAGAGAGATGGGAACTCTAAAAGCATTGCCAAATTCAATGGCAGGCTTTTGGGTAATATGATCATAGCAAACAACCATAGTTTATGTGTGAAATAAATTAAAGACATTATTATATCTCTGCTGATTTCATAAGGGAGGGAGGCAGTGCCGTCTCTGCCTATACGCAGACTAGTGCTGCATGTAGGGCCCCAAACACTGCTTCCCAGAACAAAACAATATGGAAGAGTTTCTGTATATATTATGACAGCATTTTTTTATGTTTTTGTTTATTTTGGACTTTTGGACTGTCCGGGCACACAACATTTTTTCTGGAGGCCGAAGTCGGTAGCTGAAGTCTACACCCCTTCGTCAGTGATTGGTCAACAGTAGGCAGTCTTCAATAAAATCTTTGTTGTCATTCAACAACAGACAACTAATTTTCATGCACATTTTTTAATTGAGAAATACTGCACCAAACATCTTAGCTAGATTTAAAATTGCTCAACTAAAATGTGCTCTGCAAACACGTCAAAATTAATTATAGATTTTGTAATATTATTATATATTTTTTACCCCTTTGTCATGAGATCTTCTGTTGAATCTGACAATTCATCTTAAGTTGTTCAGTCGTCTCAAATAAAACTGTGAAGGAGCTCGGCGTTACTCTGGACCCTGATCTCTCTTTTGACGAACATATCAAGACTGTTTCAAGGACAGCTTTTTTCCATCTATGTAACATTGCAAAAATCCTAAACTTAACTGTTGTTACTTCCAGGTTAGACTACTGCAATGCTCTACTTTCCGGCTACCCAGATAAAGCACTAAATAAACTTCAGTTAGTGCTAAATACGGCTGCTAGAATCCTGACTAGAACGAAAAATGTTGATCATATTACTCCAGTGTTAGCCTCCCTACACTGGCTTCCTGTCAAGGCAAGGGCTGATTTCAAGGTTTTACTGCTAACCTACAAAGCATTACATGAGCTTACTCCTACCTATCTCTCTGATTTGGTCCTGCCGTACATACCTACACGTACATACCTTCACAAGACGCAGGCCTCCTAATTGTCCATAGAATTTCTAAGCAAACAGCTGGAGGCAGGGCTTTCTCCTATAGAGCTCCATTTTTATGGAATGGTCTGCCTACCCATGTGAGAGACGCAAACTCGGTCTCAACCTTTAAGTCTTTACTGAAGACTCATCTCTTCAGTGGGTCATATGATTGAGTGTAGTCTGGCCCAGGAGTGTGAAGGTGAACGGAAAGGCTCTGGAGCAACGAACCGCCCTTGCTGTCTCTGCCTGGCCGGTTCCCCTCTTTCCACTGGGATTCTCTGCCTCTAACCCTATTACAGGGGCTGAGTCACTGGCTTAATGGTGCTTTTTCATGCCGTCCCTAGGAGGGGTGCGTCACTGATGTGATCTTCCTGTCTGGGTTGGCGCCCCCCCTTGGGTTGTGGCGTGGCAGAGATCTTTGTGGGCTATACTCGGCCTTGTCTCAGAATGGTAAGTTGGTGGTTGAAGATATCCCTCTAGTGGTGTGGGGGCTGTGGCAAAGTGGGTGGGGTTATATCCTTCCTGTTTGGCCCTGTCCGGGGTATTATCGGATGGGGCCACAGTGTCTCCTGACCCCTCCTGTCTCAACCTCCAGTATTTATGCTGCAGTAGTTTATGTGTCGGGGGCTAGGGTCAGTTTGTTATATCTGGAGTACTTCTCCTGTCTTATCCGGTGTCCTGTGTGAATTCAAGTATGCTCTCTCTAATTCTCTCTTTCTCTCTTTCTTTCTCTCTCTCGGAGGACCTGAGCCCTAGGACCATGCCTCAGGACTATCTGACATGATGACTCCTTGCTGTCCCCAGTCCACCTGGCCGTGCTGCTGCTCCAGTTTTAACTGTTCTGCCTGCGGCTATGGAATCCTGACCTGTTCACCGGACGTGCTACCTGTCCCAAATCAATTATTTGACCATGCTGGTCATTTATGAACATTTGAACATCTTGGCCATGTTCTGTTATAATCTCCACCTGGCACAGCCAGAAGAGGACTGGCCACCCCTCATAGCCTTGTTCCTATCTAGGTTTCTCCGTAGGTTTTGGCCTTTCTAGGGAGATTTTTCTAGCCAACATGCTTCAACACCTGCATTGCTTGCTGTTTGGGGTTTTAGGCTGGGTTTCTGTACAGCACTTTGAGATATCAGCTGATGTACGAAGGGCTATATAAATAAATTTGATTTGATATTATATCCAATTGGTAGTTACAGTCTTGTCCCATCGCTGCAACTCCCATATGGACTCGGGAGAGGTGAGGGTTGAGAGCCACGCATCCTCCGAAACACGACCCTGCCAAACCACACTGCTTCTTGACACACTGCTCGCTTAACCCGGAAGCCAGCTGCACCAATGTGTCGGAGGAAACACCGTAAAACTGGTGACCAAAGTCAGCATGCATGCGCCCGGCCCGCCACAACGAGTTGCTAGAGCGCGATGGGACAACCCTCAGCTAACCCTGTCGACGCTGCGCCAATTGTGCGTCAACTCATTTTTCAAGCGATCTTTTATTGATTTATTTTATTGAACCCTTATTTTAAAAGATACATTGACTGAGAACACATTCTCATTTACAGCAACAACCTGGGGAATGGTTACAAAGGAGAGGAGGGGGATGAATGAGCCAATTGGAAGATGGGGATGATTACTTGGTATGAGGGCCAGATTGGGAATTTAGCCAGGACACCGGAGTTAACACCCCTACATTTCGTAATGTGCGAGTGCATCAGCATTTGGGCCCCCCCAACCAAATCTCCCTTTACAAAACATGGCCCCAGAGGGAGGTTAGGGAGGTTAAGGGTTGGGGGCTATAATCTACTTAAATTTTCTTGCAAGATGCATGACCCTCTAGAACACACTTTTCTATTTCTGGTAGTGCCAGAACAAACCCAATAATGTCATCCTAAATATGAAATATAATTTTCTAAAAACATTTTTTTGCTTTGTCTTTATGGTGTATTGTGTGTAGATTGTTGAGGAAAAAAATAATTGAATACATTTTAGAATAAGGCTGTAACCTAACGAAATGTGGAGAAATTTAAGGGGTCTGTGTACTTTCTAAAGGCACTTTATGTTTCTCGAAGGTTGGGTGATTGAGAAATGAATTGGTATAACAACAATATTTTCAAACACCCAGCACTTGGGAAACATAGACTATGGGTGGCCAACCCTCCTGGAGAGCATGCAGGATTTTCTTCTAGCCCTATTTTAAATGGAGTTCACCCAAATGACAAAATACAAAATGTTTGTGTCCTTAACTTGAAAGCAATCTATGGACAAGGAGACTGCAATCTATGATTTGGTTACCCACTGCAAATCAACTATTAATATTAACATTACCTGTGCAGAGTCTTGGTGTAGTGGTAACACCTGAGAACGGAGAGCAATCTCTTCTTCCAACCTTCCCACTGCTCCTCCCTAAGTCTGAATAAAGTGTCAAACCAGCTAAAAAAATGTGTTTTAAAAATAATATTAGCATACTTTAAATGTCATCCTCGAATTTTGAGTGTCCATTTAATGTTCAAAGCATCCTGAATACACCTGAATATACCTTTATTTTACACTCTTCCACCCTGGTCATAGGCCTAAGCCATGTCAAAATACCTAGAATTGCAGGAAATTAGCTTTAATCATCCAGAAGTGGTGCTCCTAGTGGCCGGGGTCTTTAATGCAGGAAAACTTATATCAGTTTTATCTAATTTCTACCAGCATGTCACATGTGCAACCAGAGGGGACAAAAACTCTAGACTACCTTCAATCCACACACAGAGATGCATACAAAGCTCTCTACCACCCTCCATTTGGCAAATCTGTCCATAATTCTCTCCTCCTGATATCTGCTTACAAGCAAAAACTAAAGCAGGAAGTACCAGTGACTTGCTCAATACGGAAGTGGTCAGATGGATACCAAGATGGCGTAGCAGTGAAAACGTGTTTGTTTGTCCTCTCGTGTACTTTTGTATTTTTCATATTTTTGTATATATATATTTCAATTTATCTCTTTTCGATTTTTAATTCGATTATACCTTCCGGTAACCTGCCTCACCCAATGTGATACGGAATCGCTATTATTTAAAATTTTAGAACACATTCAAGAACCTCCAGAAGCTAACCAGCTAATTAGCTACAACCTATTTAGTCATTGTTAGCCACTGCTAACGGCTTTTACCTTCTGCAGAGATACCAGCCCTGTTTTTAGCCTGGATAATACTCGCTAGTCTACCAGTATCGGACTGTCTCTCCACAACAACGCCGGATTCCTGCCGTAATCCCTGGACCACTACTTCTGATCTTCACAGCTAGCTTGCAGCTTGCTAGCTCACAGGTCGCAGTTGCAAATGAGAACGTGTTCTCAACTAGCCTACCTGGTTAAATAAAGGTGAAATAAAATAAATAAAATAAACAGCTTGCAGCTAGCTAGCTCACAGCCAGCTTGCACTCACCGTGGTACCCAGTACCCGGAGCTATCCCTGAGGCCCACCTACAGGCCTACTCAGCTCTTCAGCTGAACCCCACTCATACACGGCTAGAGCCCAATACTCCACCGGATTCTTGCTGTAAACTCTGGACCTTGGCACCGCTGCTACCGATTGGATATAGTGGCTAACGCCACTGCCACGAAGCTAGCACCAGTTAGCCGTGAGCCAGGCACATCTCCCGGCTAGCAAACTAAATTCCACAATACCTCTTTCGCCATCTGGCTTGGATTCTCTGTCGACGCGGCGCCCCGCCGCACCACCACGACTGGTCTGCGGATGAATACTCCATCCGCTGTGCCTTCATCCGGCCTCCATCGGAGCAGACACTCCTACTAGCCCAGGGATTTAACTGTAGCTCCAACTTCAAAATGTTCTGGGACACTGTAAAGTCCATGGAGAACAAGAGAACCTCCTCCCAGCTGCCCACTGCACTGAGGCTAGGTAACACGGTCACCACCGATAAATCCATGATAACCGAAAACTTCAACAAGCATTTCTCAACGGCTGGCAGTGCCTTCCTCCTGGCTACTCCAACCTCGGCCATCATCCCCCCCCCCGCAGCTACTCGCCCAAGCCTCCCCAGCTTCTCCTTTACCCAAATCCAGATAGCAGATGTTCTGAAAGAGCTGCAAAACCTGGACTTGTACAAATCAGTTGGGTTTGACGATCTGGACCCTCTATTTCTGAAACTATCCGCCGCCATTGTCGCAACCCCTAGTACCAGCCTGTTCAACCTCTCTTTCATATCGTCTGAGATCCCCAGGGACTGGAAAGCTGCCTCAGTCATCCCCCTCTTCAAAGGGGGAGACACCCTGGACCCAAACTGTTACAGACCTATATCCATCCTGCCCTGCCTATCTAAGGTCTTCGAAAGCCAAGTCAACAAACAGATCATTGACCATCTCGAATCCCACCGTATCTTCTCCGCTGTGCAATCTGCTTTCCGAGCCGGTCACGGGTGCACCTCAGCCACGCTCAAGGTACTAAAAGATATCATAACTGCCTTCGATAAAAGACAGTACTGTGCAGCCGTCTTCATCGACCTGACCAAGGTTTTCGACTCTGTCAATCACCATATTCTTATTGGCAGACTCAGTAGCCTCGGTTTTTCTAATGGCTGCCTTGCCTGTTTCACCAACTACTTTACAGACAGAGTTCAGTGTGTCAAATCGGAGGGCATGTTGTCCGGTCCTCTGGCAGTCTCTATGGGGGTGCCACAGGGTTTAATTCTCGGGCCGACTCTTTTCTCTGTATATATCAATGATGTTGCTCTTGCTGCGTGCGATTCCCTGATCCACCTCTTCGCAGACGACACCATTCTGTATACTTCTTGCCCTTCCTTGGACACTGTGCTATCTAACCTCCAAACGAGCTTCAATGCCATACAGCACTCCTTCCATGGCCTCCAACTGCTCTTAAACGCTAGTAAAACCAAATACATGCTTTTCAACCGTTCGCTGCCTGCACCCGCACGCCCGACTAGCATCACCACCCTGGATGGTTCCGATCTAGAATATGTGGACATCTATAATTACCTAGGTGTCTGGCTAGACTGTACACTCTCCTTCCAGACTCATATCAAACATCTCCAATCCAAAATCAAATCTAGAATCTGCTTTCTATTTCGCAACAAAGCCTCCTTCACTCACGCCTCCAAACTTACCCTAGTAAAACTGACTATCCTACCGATCCTCGACTTCGGCGATGTCATCTACAAAATAGCTTCCAATACTCTACTCAGCAAACTGAATGCAGTTTATCACAGTGCCATCCATTTTGTTACTAAAGCACCTTACACCACCCACCACTGCGACCTGTATGCTCTAGTCGGCTGGCACTCACTACATATTCGTTGCCAGACCCACTGGCTCCAGGTCATCTACAAGTCCATGCTAGGTAAAGCTCCACTTTATCTCAGTTCACTGGTCACGATGGCAACAACCACCCGTAGCACGCGCTCCAGCAGGTGTATCTCACTGATCATCCCTAAAGCCAACACCTCATTTGGCCGCCTTTCCTTCCAGTTCTCTGCTGCCTGTGACTGGAACGAATTGCAAAAATAGTTGAAGTTGGAGACTTTTATCTCCCTCACCAACTTTAAACATTTGCTACCTGAGCAGCTAACCGATCACTGCAGCTGTACATAGTCTATCGGTAAATAGCCCACCCAATTTACCTACCTCATCCCCATACTGTTTTCATTTATTTACTTTTCTGCTCTTTTGCACACCAGTATCTCTACCTGCACATGACCATCTGATCATTTATCACTCCAGTGTTAATCTGCTAAATTGTAATTATTCGCCTACCTCCTCATGCCTTTGCACACAATGTATATAGACTCTTTTTTCTTTTTCTTTTTTTTCTACTGTGTTATTGACTTGTTTATCGTTTACTCCATGTGTAACTCTGTGTTGTTGTCTGTTCACACTGCTATGCTTTATCTTGGCCAGGTCGCAGTTGTAAATGAGAACTAGTTCTCAACTAGCCTACCTGGTTAAATAAAGGTGAAATATATATATATATTTTTTTAAAGATGAAGCAGATGCTTCACTACAGGACTGTTTCGCTAGCACAAACTGGAATATGTTCTGGGATTCATCAAATGGCATTGAGGAGTATACCACCTCAGTCAGCAGCTTCATCAATAAGTGCATTGACGAAGTCGAACCCACAGTGACCGTAAGTACATATCCCAACCAGAAACCATGGATTACAGGCAACATCATCATAGAGCTAGAAGCTAGAGCTGCTGCTTTCAAGGAACGGGACCCTAATCCGGAAGCTTATAAGAAATCCCGCTATGCCCTCAGACGGACCATCAAACAAGCAAAACTTCAACACAGGATTAAGATTGAATCCTACTACAGTGGCTCTGACGCTCGTCGGATGTGGCAGGGCTTGAAAACTGTTACAGACTACAAAGGGAAACCCAGCCACGAGTTGCCCAGTGACGCGAGCCTACCAGACGAGCTAAATGCTCGCTTCGAGGCAAGCAACACTGAAGCATGCATGAGAGCACCAGCTGTCCTGGATGAAAGTGTGATCACGACCTGGGTAGCCAATGTAAGCAAGACCTTTAAACAGGTCAACATTCACAAAGCTGGGGGCCAGATGGATTACCAGGACATGTACTCAGAGCATGCGCGGTCCAACTGGCAAGTGTCTTCACTGACATTTTCAACCTATCCCTGACGGAGTTTGTAATACCTACACGTTTCAAGCAGACCACCATAGTCCCTGTGCCCAATGTAGCGCTCATGTCTGTAGCCATGAAGTGATTTCAAAGGCTGGTTATGGCTAACATCAACAGCATCCTCCCGGATACCCTAGACCCACTCCATTTCGCATACCGCCCAACAGATCCACAGATGATGCAATCTCAATCATACGCCACACTGCCCTTTCAACCTGGACAAGAGGAGCACCTATGTGAGAATTCTGTTCATTGACTACAGCTCAACATTCAAAACCATAGTGCCCACAAAGCTCATCACTAAGCTAAGGACCCTTGGACTAAACACCTCCCTCTGCAACTGGATCCTGGACTTCCTGACGGACCGCCCCCAGGTGGTAAGGGTAGGCAACAACAGGTCTGCTATGCTGATCCTCAACACTGGGGCCCCTCAGGGGTGTTTCCGTAGTCCCCTCTTGTACTCCCTGTTCACCTACGACTGCATGACCAAACACGACTCCAACACCACCATTAAGTTTGCTGACGACACAACAGTGAGTAAGCCTGTTCACCGACAACAATGAGACAGCCTATAGGGAGGAGGTCAGAGACAACAACTTTTCCCTCAATGTGAGCAAGACAAAGGAGCTGATCGAGGACTATAGGAAAAGGTGGGCCAAACAGGGCCCCATTGACATCGACAGGGCTGTAGGGGAGTGGGTCTAGAGTTTCAAGTTTGTTGTTGTCCACATCACCAACTAACTATCATGGTCCAAACACACCAAGACAGTCGTGAAGAGGGCATGACAACACCTTTTCACCCTCAGGAGACTGAAAATATTTTGCATGGGTCCCAAAAATCCTCAAAAGGTTCTACTGCTGAACCATCGAGAGCATCTGACTGTAAGGCTCTACAGAGGGTAGTGCGTACGACCCAGTACATCACTGGGGCCAAGCTTCCTGCCATCCAGGACCTATATAGTAGGCGGTGTCAGAGGAAAGCCCAAAAAATTGTCTGAGACTCCAGTCGCTCAAGTCATAGACTGTTTTCTCTGCTACCGCACATCAAGCGGTACCGGAGCGCCACGTCTAGGACCAAAAGGCTCCTTAACAGCTTCTACCCCCAAGCCTTAAGACTGCTGAACAATTAATCAAATGGCAACCGGATTATTTACATTGGCACCCCCTCCAATAGTTTTTTACACTGCTGCTACTCACTGTTTATCATCTATTCATAGTCACCTCACCCCTACCTGCATGTAAAAATTACCTTGACTAACCTGTACCCCCGCACATTGATTTAGTACTGGTACCCCATGTATATTGCCTCGTTATTGTTATTTTATGGTGTTAGTGTTTATAGTTCTTTACTTTAGTTTGATAAATATTTTCTTAACTCTTTCTTTAACTGCACTGTTGATTATGGGCTTGTAAGTAAGCATTTCACGGTAAGGTCTACACATGTTGTATTCGGTGCAGGTCATTGCTCTGGTCATTGCAAAACTATTGAGTGGGCATAGTGTAACCTATAACATTCAATGTTTTTTGTCACTCATAATACTACTGACATTACTCTTATTATACAGATTATACAGTAATACAGTAGTAGTCTATAAACCCTTTGTGCTCACTTGTTCTTACTTTCATTGATAGCAGCTCAATCAGCTAAGAATAATCAATAAACCGAAACAGTTTCGTGCACGAGGGAATTTCAAAACTGAAGCTGTCTCGTGCACAAGGGAATTTCCCGTCCACGTGTCTGAATACACTATTTTGAAGGCGGGATCAAAACAAACACTCTGATTGGTTATGAGAACAAAACGCGAAAAATATCTTAAAGGGCCATACACGAGTCACGTTATAAAACAATAAAAATGGCCTAACGTACCGATGCTTCTTTAAGACCACTTCAATTTAGCCTATTTTTTTTTCTGTGTTCACGCCCTGTTTGAGGGCGGGTGATTTTCTAGCTGACGTCTGTGAAATGAAATCAGCTTGTTGCTATTTGTCTCACACAGAATAAAAGTTTGCGTGGGGTGATCCTGAGTACGGACTAAACCCATTTGGGTTTACAGTGAAAATATACCCTTTTCATTTTTCTATACACTAAGGACTATCTTGTGGTGAGTTCCGAGTCTTAATGTATCAAATAATATTGAACACTGTCATTAACCTGTTGTTTTTTACATTGTTGTTTTGCTGGTCTGCATAGTTTGAAAGACCTGCCTGTGCTGTAAAATCTTGGACATTGTGTGTCATCATTGAGCCGCTACATTGTCTCTCACAACATCCCTGTATAGCCACTGGGATAAAGTGACTTTACCGACCCATTATGTGGCTATTTCTCACCGATATATGCCATCGGATGAATATTTTACTAACTTTTGTCTTGACAGTAGTTGTGGGGTGTTGTATTATGACAACAATCGTAGCCAACCTTGTAGGCTGTTTTACTTTTCGCGCTGCGATCTCTGTAGAGCTACGGTCTGTCGGCACCGTGTCGGCATTTCCAGCTTCTGGTTGGTTTACTTAAACTCTAAACAAGCACGCAATTTAACCAGGGACTCACACTGGAAAAGAGCACATCTATATTGTCGACTATGTAATTCGTTCAACTTTGATTATTAACGTGCATGGCTTATAAACAAAGGAATAAGCAAGTGTAATAAGACAGCTATTACAGGTTGTTCTGAAATAATCAGAGCGCGTTACGATAAAGAAGAAAATAAAGATTATCTGCGGCCGCACAATAAATGAGTTGAGAGAGACGGTTGTCATTGTCATATCTCACAGTTCAGTGTCTCTGGGGTAGTATAGCACATATAATGTCAGTTACCCGAATGGTTTTAGTGTCCTTTGCCTGACCCACCCGTCTTGACCACACTCCTTATCCGTAACCTCACTTTCCCAAATAACTATATGCAGAGACACAGATAAAGAACTAGTTATCACTGTCAGATTTCCAAATAGTGGGATATAGTGTGATGGGGGTAGAGAATTATTACAGGGGGCTGCATTTGTGTCTCTGTGAGTGTGTATGTACACTGCACGTGTGTAGTGTTTTTGGGGGGTGATGGCCTTCTTTGTGGTGTAGGGTCTTCTTTGTGGTGGAGAGTATTATTTGTGGTGTGTACATGACTCTGAGTATAACGTTCAACTATGTGTTGTTTATGACATTAGTGCTGTGCTCAAGAGGTGTAGGGGTGTGAATGTTAAGCTGAGCTGATGTGAGTGTGTTGTCAGTATCTGTGAAGGTGGTGTTTAGAGTTGTACTAAGTGATAGTAGGCTATTTGTAAATCCATGAACCCAATGCAGTAGGGGGAGCCACTGGCTGACACACTTAAAAGGGCAGACTTTGGTCTGTGGCAGAGAACTGAATGGAAGTAGTAAGAGAAATAACCTAAGTATATCTTTTCCACATTTTGTTATGTTACAACCTTGTTCTAAAATTGATACAAACATTTCTTACTCTCATCAATCTACACACTATACCCCATAATGACAAAGCAAAAACAGGTTTTCAATTTATTTTGCAAATGTATTACAAACAAAAAAACAGAAATACCTTATTTACATAAGTATTCAGACCCTTTGCTCTGAGACTCGAAATTGAGCTTAAGTGCATCCTGTTTCCATTGATCATCCTTGAGATGTTTCTACAACTTGATTGCGGTCCACCTATGGTAAATTCAAGTGATTTGACATGATTTGGAAAGGCACAAACCTGTCTATATAAGGTCGCCCAGTTGACAGAACAAAAACCAAGCCATGAAGTCGAAGGAATTGTCCGTAGAACTCAGAGACAGGATTGTGTCGAGGCACAGATCTGGGGAGGGGTACCAAAAAATGTCTGCTGCATTGAAGGTCCCCAAGAACACAGTGGTCTCCATCATTCTTAAATGGAAGAAGTTTGGAACCACCAAGACTCTTCCTAGAGCTGGCCGCCTGGCCAAACTGAACAATCGGGGAGAAGGCCCTCGGTCAGGGTGGTGACCAAGATGGTCACTCTGACAGAGCTCCAGGGTTCCTCTGTGGAGATGGGAGAATCTTATCAGAAGGACAACCATCTCTGCAGCACTCCACCAATCAGGCCTTTACGGTAGAGTGGCCAGATGGAAACCACTCCTCATGACAGCCCGCTTGGAGTTTGCCAAAAGGCACCTGGAGGAATCTCAGACCATGAGAAACAAGATTCTCTGGTCAAATGAAACCAAGATGGAACTCTTATTGCCTGAATGTGTTTGGAGGAAACCTGGCACCATTCCTACGGTAAAGCATGGTGGTGGCAGAATCATGCTGTTGGGATGTTTTTCAACGGCAGGGACTGGGAGACTAGTCAGGATTGGGGGAAAGATGAGAGGAGCAAAATACCCAAGAAGACTCAAGGCTGTAATTGCTGCCAAATATACTTTAACAAAGTACTGAGTAAAGGGTCTGAAAACTTATGTAAATGTGATATTTCAGTTGTATGTTTTTTTAATACATTTTCAAAAATGTCTAAAAACCTGTATTTGCTTTGTCATTGTGGAGTATTGTGTGTAGATTGATGCAATGTGGAAAAAGTCAAGGGGTCTGAACTTTCTGAATACACTGTATTTTCTTGCAACTTCCATGTTCTTGTCTTGTTTGCCAGAACAAAGCACTAAGTGGTTTTCCACATAGGGCTTATTGTGAATGCATACAGCGTGGCATAGCAAACCCCAGAATAATAGGCACTAAAGAGACTGAGGCAAATCTCTTTGGGTGAATAAATTAAAAAGTGTCCTCAGAAGCTGGCATTTTGACAAATCCAAGGAGAGAAGACGAGAGTGGATCTGTTGCTCTTCCTCCAAGGCTGTCATTACCCATTTGTTGCACTCTCATTTGGAAGTGGTGTGTTAGTAGCCTAACCCTGCATTAAAGGCTTGATGGAGAGTTCTGAAAGGGTTCACAAAGGTTACTTACATTTCAGAAGTATTTTCATGACTCGTTTGACCCCCATATTGCTGCAGGTTGCAATGCTGTGAATGAACCAAGCAGGGAGATTGTTGTCTGCTAATCTCTTGTGGACAGACTACGTAAGCATAAATGGTACAGTAGAGCTGTCATGCGTGGAGCAAATCAAATCAAATAAAATTTTATTGGCCACATACACATGGTTAGCAGATGTTGATGCAAGTGTAGTGAAATGCTTGTGCTTCTAGTTCCGACTATGCAGTAAAACCTAACAATTAATCCAACAAATTCACAGCAACTACCTTATACATACAAATGTAAAGGGATGAACAAGAATATGTACTGTACATGTAAATATATGGATGAGCGATGGCGTGTGGCATAGGCAAGATGCAGTAGATGGTGTCGAATACAGTATATACATATGAGATGAGTAATGTAGGATATGTAAACATTCTTAAAGTGGCGTTATTTAAAGTGACTAGTGATACTTTTATTACGTCAGTTTATTTAAGTGGCCAGAGATTTGAGTCTGTATGTTGGCAGCAGCCTCTCTATGTTAGTGATGGCTGTTTAACAGTCTGATGGCCTTGAGATAGAAGCTGTTTTTCAGTCTCTCGGTCCCAGATTTGATGCACCTGTACTGACCTCGCCTTCTGGATGATAGCGGGGTGAACAGGCAGTGGCTCGGGTGGTTGTGGTCTTTTTGGCCTTCCTGTGACATTGGGTGCTGTAGGTGTCCTGGAGGGCAGGTAGTTTGCTCCCGGTGATGCGTTGTGCAGAACGCACCACCCTCTGGTGAGCCTTGTGGTTGAGGGCAGTGCAATTGCAGTACCAGGTGGTGATACAGCCCAACAGGATGCTCTCGATTGACAACATATCCCAAGTGAGCCATGTTTCCGTGAAACAGAGAATGTTACAATCTCTGTCTCTCTGGAAGGCAACTTGTGCCCTAATTTCATCCACCTTGTTATCTAGAGATTGGACAGTTTAGTTCCGGTGCTTTGGACAAATCACATTTTCACAGGTGTTAGCATCTTTTGAATTTCGGAAGAGGAAGGGATATTTGGCCGCTAGTCTAGTTTCCGATCTCTTCTCAACACATATGAACCCAGAACTTAATCGAGCATCTGACCAATTACACAATACTTTAGTTCTGGGTTAACCAAGATTATTTTCTCTGCGAGCCTAGGGCCTGAAACACTGGAAGTACTGGGGGGATCCTTAAGTGTGATCTTGAAGCAATGTTGTACATAATCTTTTAACTTTTTTGTTGTTTTTTACAACTGTCTTGAACTATTTATTATAAGCAAGTCTTTAGAGACCAAGCTTCAGTTTTGCCATATAAACCTATTAGTCAGATATGCAAATAATTTGTTGTCTAGGCTACTCTGCATGTTGTAGTCTCAATCATTTGGACTGTATGAGGGACCAAGCTAGCCACAGGTCTGCTGGGTTGAGATCTGAGAGAGATGGAGACTGCCTCTCGCTCAACCAAACCCCCGATTTAGGTACATTTAGCCAACAAGTCTCTTAGCCGCAGCCAATTGTGTGGTTTGATGACTGTGATGAGCTGAACGATTTGTCTAAATCAGCAGTGTGCTTCACAACCACAGACTGAGCAGATCTCTGCTAGTTTTCTGTTCCACATAGATATCCCCCACTGACCTGGGTCTGCTCTGTCTGGATCAGCAAGCGTGGGTTTTATTTATGGAAGGGTAGTTATTATGGATTAGAAAGTTGTCTTTAATGATAATTAAATGTTAAATGTACTCTGCCTGAGGTCCTGCCTGAGGTCATCTCATTAGTACAGAGACAGACATGTTTAGAATCCACATTGATTTGAAGGTAATGATCTCAATTGATCAAAACAGTAGTCAAAGGAAGTCTTAGCAGAGCAATAGGCCCAACTCCCTCTCAATTTCTCTCTTATCCCCCTAGGCTGGTCTTGGCAGATCGCCGCCGTATGGACGATGAGGAGGATGATGTGTTTGAGCCAGACTCCCACTGCTGGCGCACAGCCTTCAGGGAGATAAAGTACGAGGACAGGGGAACCCAGACACCCAGCCCTGTCCTGCCACTGCCCAATAATATGCTGCCCTGCGGGGTGGCCCAGGAGCCCAGACCACTCTTCTACGGTACGGCCACACACACTATGTTAACACACACCCACGCAAACACAGTGTGAGGAATAGATAAGAGTGGAGCTCTGCTGTACTCCGTTCTTGGCGCCTGATAGTCCCAGCCACAACAGCTTTTATGACCTGTGTGTAGTGTACCCAGCTGCTTTCCCATTCAGATGGCGCCATTAGGTGATTTAGCCTGGCCCTGATGTGACAACAGGCCATACCTGTATAACTGACCCTTTACTAGAACACCAAGGATAGCTGTCTGTCAGTGATGCCCTCTCTGTCCTGTCACGCTACAGATAGCACTGGTAATGGAAAAGATTACTGTATCTGAACTTTGGAGTTGTTATGAGTTGCAGAGCATATGGCACTCTCAATGAACATTAAGATATTGACCTGACCAGTATCTATGGCTTTTTTCCCACAGGCAACGCAGGCTTTCGATTACACTTCCCAGCGCAGTTTGAGCGTGTTGGAGACCAGGGGCCTCTGGGAGAGCGAGGGGGGATGGAGCGGCTCAATCGGCAGCCCCAGCTGCCAGCACGCAGCATAGAGGTCTGCATTGGACAGAAACTCCAACTCATCGGAGACCAGTTCCACCAAGAACACCTTCAAGTGGTGAGAATACCCCCTGTGACTGACTGCACAGCACAGCTAAAGTCCACTGAGCAGGCCTACTGTACTCAGAGGTCTGCTGAGAGAGAGAGACTGAGCAGCAGAAGTGTCTTCTTTACGGGCATCCATTGTGGTTATGTCTCAGTGTCCCGTATTTGTTTTGGCTAGTCAGTGAGCATGCATTAGCCCAGTGTTCTGACCTCTCATTCTACCCCCCCCAAGACGTAGCTTAACCAGGGCAGCCTTTCCCACACTCACCCTTTCCCTCCCGGTCTCAGCTTCCTGTTTATTTCTCTCTGCCTTTCTCACCCCATTTCCTCCCTATGCTGCCACGGCGCCACAGGGGGCATGGAGGAGTCCACACCAAACACTGTATACTATGGTCGGGGTGACACTTTTAGTTCATGTACTGGCTGCATTGAAGTAGTCAGACTATTCTCTCTTGGCATACTATAGGTTAGGTTGTATTGGTGGTAGAACTGTGGATCATTGAGAGTTTCTTTCTGCAGAGCACCAATGGCACATTTAGAGGGAAAGGAAAACACAGAGTCAAAGACACACTCACACACACTCTTACACACATAAACACACTCAACACATTCTCACACAGAGACTAAGCTGAAGTGACCGGACTAGGTAAACATGTTGTACATGCTACGATTATGATATATGATTGTCTCACCCAGCTGTCTTAAGATGAATGCACTAATTGTAAGTCACTCTGGATAAGAGCGTCGGCTAAATAACTCAAATGAAAAAACTAATATTGTAACCCGAAGCTTGGCGCGTGAGCCCAGGTGAACAGCTGTGGTTAGGGAGTCTGACCAACTTAAGAAACCGTCTTGCATTTCCTTAAAATCTCTTTCATGAATTGAGTCTTAAGCATGAAACACACAGAGAATCTCACTGCCAATAGACTGCTGACTAGGTACTTACCACAGTGGGAGGTCATTCCTTCACTTGCTAGAACAAAAGCGGTACCTGCTGCATTCCGCCCCAGTAGCAACGAACCTGCCATTTCTATTTGTAGAATCGCAATGCTCGTCAGTGGCCAACTACTTGACTTTGAGCCAATCAGAGAGCACGAACCCCCACGTGGGGGAGCCATCAGGAGTGACAACAAAAATGAAAAAATAACACATTTTCTCTGTACATTCATGGTTAAATGTCATGAGCCAGTCATACTTCATATGCAATGTAGGCTATGGGATGGTAACTAGTTAAGTACACAGACGCAATGCAATGTACACAACGCTAAATACTTCCTCCAAACTAGCTAACACGGTAGTTAGTATTGACATAATTAAAGCTGCAATATGTAACTTTTTGGGGGACCCAACCAAATTCACATAGAAATGTAAGTTATAGATCTGTCATTTTTATGGAAGACAAGTCTAAGAAGGGGTAGATTGGTTCTATGTGCACTATGCCTATGCTTCCCTGTCTTGTACACCACCACAAGTTTTGTGAAAATACATGTTTGGTTATGGAAAATATATTTCACAGCAGTTTAGATGGCACAAGGATCTCTACACTATACTTGCTTGTTTTGTCACAACTGAAGTTAGGTGAACTATTCAAATTTTAGCAACCAGGAAATGGCTGAGCGATTTCTCTGTAGTGCACCTTTAAATCACAATGGATTAGTGTCTGTGAAACAGCTGCCTGTGTTAGCTGCCAAGTTAGTGCAGTGTCCTTAGCTAGCTAGAAAGCTATATTGTGCTAGCTAGCGAATATGCTAACATTTGGTAGCTAGCAAAAAAATTGGCTATGGGCCGGCACTGGCAGTATGAGATTATGGAGAGGGAATTAAGTAGTTTCTTCATCATCTTGCTAGGTAGTTATCTAGCTGTGGCCATCTGGGATTTCTACAAAATAGCAATATTTAACATAGCTATCTAGATTTCATTGGAATCTAAACCATAAATTAAGCAACACTCACAGACATGCGTTTTTCAAACAATGCTACTGCCACCATCTGGTGTGGAGTATTTTAACAAGGCTGTGGATGACGACTTCAAGGTCTTTGCTGTGTGAACACAAAATAGATTGACTGCTGACACTGTTCAGAGGTGCTAAGGCAGGCAAACATTTGACAATCCTACCAGTGTGTTTGAGCTACAGTGCATTCTGAAAGTATTCAATCTACACACAATACCCATAATGACTAAGCAAAAACAGGTTTTTAGAACTTTGTGCACATTTATAAAAAATATTACGTATACATAAGTATTCAGACCATTTACTCAGTACTTTATTAAAGCACCTTTGGCAGGGATTACAGCCTCAAGTCTTCTTGGGTATGACGCTACAAGCTTGGCACACCTGTATTTGGGGAGTTTCTCTCATTCTAATCTGCAGATCCACTCAAGCTTTGTCATGTTGGATGGAGAGTGTCGCTGAACAACGATTTTCTGGTCTTTCCAGAGATGTTTGATCAGGTTCAAGTCCGGGCTCTGCCTGGGCCACTCAATGACTTTCAGAGATTTGTCCCGAAGCCACTCCGTCATTGTCTTGGATCTCTTCTTTGGGTCGTTGTCCTGTTGGAAGGTGAAACTTCGCTCCAGTCTGAGGTCCTGAGAGCAGGTTTGCATCAAGGATTTCTCTGTACTTTGCTCCGTTCATCTTTCCCTCGATGCTGACTAGTCTCCCAGTCACTGGCACTGAAAAACATCCACACAGCATGATCCTGCCACCACCATGCTTCACCGTAGGGATGATGCCAGGATTCCTCCAGACATGGCGCTTGGCATTCAGGTCAAATAGTTCCATCTTGGTTTCATCAGACCAGAGAATCTTGTGTCTCATCGTCTGAGAGTCTTTTAGATGCCTTTTGGCAAACTCCAAGCGGGCTGTCATGTGCATTTTACTGAGGAGTAGCTTCCATCTGGCTGATTGGTGGAGTGCTGCAGAGATGGTTGTCCTTCTGGAAGGTTCTCCCATCTCCACAGAGGAACTGTGGAGCTCTGTCAGAGTGAACATCGGCCAAAGCCCTTTTCCACCGGTTGCTCATTTTGGCTGGGCGGCCAGCTCTGGGAAGAGTCTTGGTGGTTCCAAAATGATTCCATTTAAGATTGATGGAAGCCACTGTGTTCTTGGGGACCTTCAGTGCTGCAGACATTTTTTGGTACCCTTCCCCAGATCTGTACTGCGACACAATTCTGCCTCTGAGCTCTACGGCCAATTCCTTCGACCTCATGGCTTGGTTTGTGTTCTGACATGCACTGTCAACTGTGGGACCTTATAAAAGACAGGTGTGTGCCTTTCCAAATCATGTCCAAACAATTTGAATATGACCACAGGTAGACACCAATAAAGATGTAGAAACATCTCAAGGATGATTCATGGAAACAGAATGCATTTTGTCTCCCACACTCACGCTGAGATTTTATTAATACCACAGACTTCTGTCCTGCAGCCACCGTGCACTGTGACTCATCTGATATGACACAGGACATTGCAGGCAGGCGTTATTACACTAGGGCTATGATACACTGACTGACACACAGCTTAGCCTCAGCAGAGACAGGCCAGGGCAGGGTATAAGGGAATCTCTCTCTCTCTCTCTCTCTCTCTCTCTCTCTCTCTCTCTCTCTCTCTCTCTCTCTCTCTCTCTGTCTCTCTGTCTCTCTCGTTTCTCACTGGGTAAACACAACAAGTAACATCAGTTAGTATGAGAACAATGTGATGTCATATCCTGAAGCTACAGCGCGATAGGGCTCACACACTCACACACTGCTAATCTCAGCAATTAAACTCTCCCGGGCAGGTGGGACGGTAGCTTCGCAGCTGGCGAACATCCGGTGAAATTGCAGAGCGCCAAATTCAAAATACAAAATTGCTAATATTAAAAATTAATAAAAATACAAGTGTCATAGATTATTCTTTAGCTTAGAATCTTGGTAATCGAAGCACGTGGTCCAATTTACAATAGGCTTTACGGCGAAACCATAGCATTTGATTGTCTGAGGACAGCACCTCACGTACTTCCTGCATTAATATAAATTCATAACCTGCACAGGTGTCACAAAACACAAAAATAACAATAAAATAAATCACTTACCTTTGAAGATCTTCATCTTTTTGTAATCCAAAGGTCCCCAGTTACACAATGAATGATCGTTTTGTTCGATAAAGTCCCTCGTTATATCCCAAAAGCTCTGTTTGGTTGGCACGATTTGTTCAGTAATCCACTGGCTCAAAGGCGGTCAAAACATGCAGACGAATACATCCTAATAGTACTCGTAAAGTTTGTCAAAACATGTCAAACGATGTTTATAATGAATCCTCAATTATCTAAATAATCAATAATATTTCAACTGGACAATTGTGTATTCAATAGAAAGGAAAAACAACGAAGGACGCGCACACGGTCACGCAAGCAAACCAGCACTTCATGTAATCAGTGTCCACTAACCAAAAGGTCTTTGTCTTTGTAGTTTTTCAAACTACAAGACTGAAACCATGTCTAAAGACTGTTGACATCTAGCGGAAGCCGTAGGAACTGCAACCCGAGTCCTAGTTATGAGACTTTCACATAGAAAACCATAGGAAAGTCAAATGACCAAAAAAAAAATATTCCCGGATGGATTGTCCTCGGGGTTTCACCTGCAAAATCAGTTCTGTTATACCCACAGACAATATTTTAACAGTTTTAGAAACTGAGATTTTTCTATGCAATACTACCAATTTTATGCATATCCTAGCTTCTGGGCCTGAGTAACAGGCAGTTTACTTTGGGCACGTTTGTCATCCAAACTTCAAAATACTGCCCCCTGCCCCAGAGAGGCTAAGGAAAAAAACAACCGCGTGAGGCATTGTTTTTTAGATTTCCGAATCCCATAGAATAGTGGATCTGGAATATTGACTTTGATTACCTACATAGTAAGCAACAGTTAGGTGTTATTTCAGTTCTTGAAGTTCTTGATTTACTCTCTTGTCATTCGAGTGGACAGAATTACTGTTCTTGTGTGCAGAGCCCACTCAGCCCAGGGAGTTATACAGGCCTGAGTCTCTGAGAGTTTCTCTCTGCCTGTCTGGCTGCTGTTGAGTGATGCTTGTACAGACTAACCCAAAACAGACCCGTGTGGTTTGTATGCGTGATCTCAAGTTTAGCCCATGTCTACTATTCCTGGCGCTGTGGTTTTGTTGTGTATATAAGTCTTCAGCAGTGAGGTAGGTACACTCATTTCCGTGCTGCATGTATGCACGCACCCACATAAACTCCGAAAAAGACAGGACCCTGTCTTTCAAAGATAATTAATACAAATCCAAATAACTTCATAGATTTTCATTGTAAAGGGTTTTTAACACTGTTTCCCATGCTTGTTCAATGAACCATAAACAATTAATGAACATGCACCTGTGGAACGGTCATTAAGACACTACCAGCTAACGGGCCTCCCGGGTGGCACAGTGGTTAAGGGCGCTGTACTGCAGCTGTGCCACCAGAGACTCTGGGTTTGCGCCCAGGCTCTGTCGTAACCGGCCGCAACCGGGAGTTCTGTGGGGCGACGCACAATTGGCCTAGCGTCATCCGGGTTAGAGAGGATTTTGCCGGTAGGGATATCCTTGTCTCATCGCGCACCAGCAACTCCTGTGGCGGGCCGGGCGCAGTGCACGCTAACCAAGGTTGCCAGGTGCACGGTGTTTCCTCCGTCACATTGGTGCGACTGGCTTCCGGGTTGGATGCGCGCTGTGTTAAGAAGCAGTGCGGCTTGGTTGGGTTGTGTATCGAAGGACGCATGACTTTCAACCTTAGTCTCTCCCGAGCCCGTACGGGAGTTGTAGCGATGAGACAAGATAGTAGCTACTACGGAATTGGGGAGAAAAAAGGGGTAAAAAAAGAAAAAAAGATATTAAAAAAGACACTACCAGCTTACAGGCGGTAGGTCACAGTTATGAAAACTTAGGACACTAAAGAGGTCTTACTACTGACTCTGAAAAACACCAAAAGAAAGATGCCCAGGGTCCCTGCTCATCTGCGTGAGCGTGCCTTAGGCATGCTGCAAGGAAGCATGAGGACTGCAGATGTGGCCAGGGCAATAAATTGCAATGTCTGTACTGTGAGACGCCTAAGACAGAGCTACAGGAAGACCGGACGGACAGCTGATCGTCCTCACAGTGGCAGACCACGTGTAACAACACCTGCACAGGATCGGTACATCCAAACATCACACCTGCGGGACAGGTACAGGATGGCAACAACAACTGCCCGAGTTACACCAGGAACACGCAATCCCTCCATCAGTGCTCAGACTGCCCTAGTAGGCTGAGAGAGGTTGGACTGAGGGCTTGTAGGCCTGTTGTAAGGCAGGTCCTCACCAGACATCACCAGACATGGGCACAAACCCACCGTCTCTGGACCAGACAGGACTGGCAAAACGTGCTCTTCACTGACGAGTCACAGTTTTGTCTCAACAGGGGTGATGGTCGGATGCGCGTCTATCGTCTAAGGAATGAGCGTTACACCAAGGCCTGTACTCTGGAGTGGGATCGATTTGGAGTTGGAGGGTACATCATGGTTTTGGGCGGTGTGTCACAGCATCATCAGACTGAGCTTGTTGTCATTGCAGGCAATCTCAACGCTGTGCGTTACAGGGAAGACATCCTCCACCCTCATGTGGTACCCTTCCTGTAGGCTCATCCTGACATGACCCTCCAGCATGACAATGCCACCAGCCATACTGCCCGTTCTGTGCGTGATTTCCGGCAAGACAGGAATGTCAGTGTTCTGCCATGGCCAGCGAAGAGCCAGAGATCTCAATCCCATTGAGCACATCTGGGACCTGTTGGATCGGAGGGTGAGGGCTAGGGCCATTCCCCCCCCCAAAAATGTCCAGGAACTTGCAGGTGAGTTGGTGGAAGAGTGCGGTAACATCTCACAGCAAGAACTGGCAAATCTGGTGCAGTCCATGAGGAGGCGATGCACTGCAGTACTTAATGCAGCTGGTGGCCACTCCAGATACTTACTGTTACTTTTGATTTTGACCCCCCCCTTTTGTTCAGGGATACATTATTCCATTTCTGTTAGTCACAAGTCTGTGTAACTTGTTCAGTTTATGTCTCAGTTGTTGAATCTTGTTATGTTCATACAAATATTTACACATAAGTTTGCTGAAAATAAACACAGTTGACAGTGAGAGTACGTTTTAATTTTTTGCTGTGTTTACGAACACGCTGTGTGCGTGTGTGTGTGCATGCATGCATGAGACTGAGTATGTGTGTGTGTGAGTGTGATCTCGTCTTTCAGACTCACTTGGACTGCCACTTTTCAATGTTGATATGTCTCTCTCGCCATCCCTCCATTTCTCCCTCTTGTTGGGTTATTGCAATTATGTAGGGCATCAGCAGGCTTTCAAACACAGTTTAACATTCATCTCTTTGATTGACTCATAAATTAAGAGACATGGCATACTGTGTATTATGGCTCAACACCCTCCCATTTCCATATCATCCTACCATCGTGGCAGGGGAAGGGCTTAAGGTGCTTAAGAGTATAAGAGGAGCATTGGTGCTGACAGATAAATTGCTCCTCCGTATGAGAAGGCTGGAGGGGACGGAGCAGAGGTCCCCAGAGCAGAGTAAGCTGACATGACAGTAATGACAGACACAATGACAGGAAGACTGCCACAGTCTGCATGGGGGCGAGGAGCAGAGTTGAGTTACAATAGTGTGTTTTTCTAAAGACTCCTCCTGGTGCTTTCGATGAGTGTTGAAAGCGTAAGCATTGAATGTCCCTAGGGTGTGTGTGTGTGTTTACTTTCCTTATCTTCTCACTGTTTTATAAGGGCACTCTATTTTCTTTACAGCACACATGAGGGGGTGGGGAAAAATGCTTGTGGTTGTTGAGATGTGCATGTCTGTATTCCTGTCCACTTCTGCCTCTTGGTTGCACTCCTGTCCTGAGCTGTGAGTCTCTGGCCACTGGTCGCTACCTGTCTGTGTAGCTGATAAGCTAATGCTTGTGTGAGCCATTGGGCCGACAGACAGACAGGTTGCCTGCATCATGAGGCTCTGACAAAACACACCAGGCTTATGTTAAAGTGATGATGCTCGGCACACGCATACTCCGGCTGACTGGCTCTCGTTCAAGCAAATGAGAAATAAGAGCACTCAGGATTTCCGGAAGGCCAAAGTTAGTTACTTTAAGGAGCAGTTCTCTCACTGTGGGTCTAACCCCAAGAAGTTCTGGAAAATTGTTAAAGACCTGGAGAATAAATCTTCCTCCTCACAGCTGCCCATGTCCCTTAATGTTGATGATGTGGTTGTTACTGACAAAGAGCACATGGCTGAGCTGTTTACTCACCACTTCATTAAGTCAGGATTCCTATTTAACTCTGACATGCCTCCTTGCCCGTCCAACATTTCCTCATCTCCCACCCCTTCTAATGCGACTAGCCCCGATGCCCCTCCCTCTTTTCCCCCTGCCCTGCTACAAATTTTCTCCCTGCAGTGTCCAAGGTGCTAAAGGAGCTGATTAAACCTGACCCCAAAAACCATCTGGGTCAGTTGCTGCCCCTATCATTGCCAAGCCTATCTCTGACCTTTTTAACCTGTCTCTCCTCTCTGGGGAAGTTCCCATTACTTGGAAGGTAACCACGGTGCACCCTTTATTTAAAAGGGGATATCAAGCTGATCCTAACTGTTATAGGCCTATTTCTATGTTGCCCTGTTTATCAAAAGTGTTGGACAAACTGACTGGCTTTCTTGATGTCTATAGTATTCTCTCTGGTATGTGGTTTCCACTCAGGTTATGGATGTGTCACTGCAACCTTAATGGTCCTCAATGATGTCACCATTGCCATTGCCAAGCAATGTTGTGCTGCTATTTTTATTGACTTGGCCAATGCTTTTGATACGGTAGACCATTCCATTATTGTGGGCCGGCTAAGGAGTATTGGTGTCGCTGAGGGGTCTTTGGCCTGGTTTGCTAACTACCTCTCTCAAAGAGTGCAGTGTCTCAGCCACTGCCTGTCACCAAGACCTACCCCAAGGCTCGATCCTAGGCCCCACGCTCTTCTCAATTTACATCAACAACATAGCTCAGGCAATAGGAAGCTCTCTCATCCATTTATATGCAGATGATTCAGTCTTACACTCAGCTGGCCCCTCTCTGGATTTTGTGTTCAACACTCTACAGCAAAGCTTTCTTAGTGTCCAACAAGCTTTCTTTGCCCCTAACCTTGTTCTGAACACCTCCAAAACAAAGGTCATGTGATTTGGTAAGAAGGATGCTCCTCTCCCCACAGGTGTGATTCCTACCTCTGAGGGTTTAGAGCTTGAAGTAGTCACATTATACAAGTAATTGGGAGTATGGCTAGAAGGTACATTGTCCTTCTCTCAGCACAAGCTGCAGGCTAAGGTTAAATCTAGACTTGGTGTCCTCTATCGCTCCTCTTTCACCCCAGCTGCCAAACTAACCCTGATTCAGATGACCATCCTACCCATGCTAGATTACGTAGACGTAATTTATAGTTTGGCAGGTAAGGGTGCTCTCCAGCGGCTAAATGTTATTTACCATTCGGCCATCAGATTTGCCTTCAATGATCCTTATGGGACACATCACTGCACTCAATACTCCCCTGTAAACTGATCATCTCCGTATACCCGTCGTACGACCCACTGCTTGATGCTTATTTATAAAACCCTTTTAGGCCTCACTCCCCCCTCCCTATCTGACACAAACAACACCCGTTCTTCCAGTCACATTCTGTTAAAGGTCCCCAAAGCACACACATCCCTGGGTCGCTCATCTTTTCAGTTCGCTGTAGCTAGCGACTGGAATGAACTGCTAAATGACAAAAATGTAAATGTAAATGTAACTGCAACAAATACTTAAACTGGACAGTTTTATCTCCATCTCTTCATTCAAAGATTCAATCATGGACACTTACTGACAGTTGTGTCTGCTTCGCGTGATGTATTGTTGTCTCTACCTTCTTGCCCTTTGTGCTGTTGTCTGTCCCAAATAACGTTTGTACCATGTTTCGTGCTGCTACCATGTTGTGCTGCTGCCATGTTATGTTGCTACCATGTTATGTTGTCATGTGTTGCTGCCATTCTAAGTTGTTGTCTTAGGTCTCTCTTCATGTCGTTTTGTGGTGTCTCTCTTGTTGTGATGTGTGTTTTTGTCCTATATTTATATTTTATTTTTAATCCCAGCCCCCGTCCCCGCAGGAGGCCTTTTGCCTTCTTGTAGGCCGTCATTGTAAAGCATAATTTTTCTTAACTGACTTTCCTAGTTAAATAAAATGCGTTTAAAAAGTGTCTGTTCTCTATCACTGGCTAAATTTAGACCCTGACTGAGTCATTTTAGACAGTTGGTAGTGTGACTCATGACCAATGAGGGAGCTACAGGGTGGGCCCACACCTTGTCACCCTCTCTGTGCTGAGCAGGGTGGAGGAACCAGAGGAGGAGACAAGGTCTCTGCTGCCGTTTTTACAGGACATTATGGCTGTGAGAATGTACACATTAGAGGTCGACCGATTAATCAGAATGGCCGATTAATTAGGGCCGATTTCAGGTTTTCATAACAATCGGAAATCTGTATTTTTGGACGCCGATGTTGCCTTTTTATTTTACGAGGCAAGTCAGTCAAGAACACATTCTTATTTTCAATGACGGCCTAGGAACGGTGGGTTAACTGCCTTGTTCAGGGGCAGAATGACAGATTTTTATGTTGTTAGCTCAGGGATTCAATCTTGCAACCTTACTGTTAACTAGTCCAACGCTCTAACCTCACGAGGAACCTGCCTGTTACGCGAATGCTGTAAGAAGCCAACGTAAGTTGCTAGCTAGCATTAAACTTATCTTATAAAAAACAATCAATCAATCAATCATAATCACTAGTTATAACTACACATGGTGCGCATTCGCGAAAAAGGACTGTCGTTGCTCCAACGTGTAACCATAAACATCAATGTCTTTCTTAAAATCAATACACAGAAGTATAGAGTTTTAAACCTGCATATTTAGCTAAAAGAAATCCAGGTTAGCAGGCAATATTAACCAGGTGAAATTGTGTCACTTCTCTTACGTTCATTGCACGCAGAGTCAGCGTATATGCAACAGTTTGGGCCGCCTGGCTCATTGAGAACTAATTTGCCAGATTTTTACGTAATTATGACATTACATTGAAGGTTGTGCAATGTAACAGCAATATTTAGACTTAGAGATGCCATCCGTTAGATAAAATACGGAACAGTTCTGTATTTCACTGAAAGAATAAACGTTTTGTCTACGAAATGATAGTTTCCGGATTCGACCATATTAATGACCAAAGGCTCGTATTTCTGTGTGTTATTATGTTATAATTAAGTCTATGATTTGATAGAGCAGTCTGACTGAGCGGTGGTAGGCACCAGCAGGCCTGTAAGCATTCATTCAAACAGCATTTGCGTGTGTTTTGCCAGCAGCTCAAGCATTGCGCTGATTATGACTTCAAGCCTATCAACTCCCGAGATTAGGCTGGTGTAACTGATGTGAAATGGCTAGCTAATAGCGTTTCAAACGTGACTCGCTCTGAGACTTGAAGTAGTTGTTCCCCTTGCTCTGCATGTGTAACGCTGCTTCGAGGGTGGCTGTTGTCGATGTGTTCCTGGTTCGAGCCCAGGTAGCAGCGAGGAGAGGGATGGAAGCTGTTATACTGTATACTGTTACACTGGCAATACTAAAGTGCCTATAAGAACATCCAATAGTCAAAGGTATATGAAATACAAATCGTATAGAGAGAAATTGTCCTATAATTTCTATAATAACTACAACCTAAAACTTCTTACCTGGGAATATTGAAGTCTCCTGTTAAAAGGAACCACCAGCTTTCAAATGTTCTCATGTTCTGAGCAAGGAACTTAAACGTTAGCTTTCTTACATGGCAAATATTGCACTTTTACTTTCTTCTCCAACACTTTGTTTTCGCGTTATTTAAACCAAATTGAACATGTTTCATTATTTATTTGAGGCTAAATTGATTTTATTGATGTATTATATTAAGTTAAAAGTGTTCATTCAGTATTGTTGTAATTGTCATTATTACAAATAAATAAAAACAATCCGTTGATTTAATCGGTATCGGCTTTTTTTGGGGGGTCCTCCAATAATCGGTATTGGCGTTGAAAAATCATAATCGGTCGACCTCACATTAATGTCATTGTGTGGCGTAGCAGTGTTTGTTGATCAAATATATTGTGTTAACCTAGTCAGTTGTACAACTGAATACATCAACTGAAATGTGTCTTCCTCATTTAACCCAACCCATCTGAATAAAAGAGGTGTGGGGGGGCTGCCTTAATCGACATACACGTCATCAGCGCCCAGGGAGCAGTTGTCGTTGGGGGTTAACTGCCTTGCTCAAGGGCAGAATGGCAGATTTTTCCACTCGGGGATTCAAACCAGGCGTACATACAGCATTACTGACTGTCACAATTGCCTATAATAGGCTTCGCCGTCTGTCAGAGTTGGCCAGTTCAGGTGTAATCACAGACAGATTGATGGGCTTGGTTATGTGCTTTCTAGTTGTAATTAGATGTAAAGGCACAACTTTCATAAGTGCTGCTACCCTAGCTGTTGTTAGCGCTGTGTCTCTAGGTGAACCAAACTGAACAAAAATATAAAACGCAACATGCAACAATTTTTAAGATTTTACTGAGTTATAGTTCATATAAGGAAATCAGTTAATTTAAGTAAATTCATTAGGCCCTAATCAATGGATTTCACATGACGGAGAATACAGATATGCATCTGTTGGTCACAGATACCTTTAAAAAAAGGTAGGGGCATGGATCAGAAAACCAGTGAGTATATGGTGTGACCAGAAATTGCCTCATGCCATGCATCACATCTCCTTTGATTAGAGTTCAGGCGGTTGGTTGTGGCCTGTGGAATGTTGTCTTACTCTACTTCAATGGCTGCGCGAAGTGGCTGAATATTGGCGGGAACTGGAACACGTTGTCGTACACGTCAATCCAGAGCATCCCAAACATGCTCAATGGGTGATGTCTGGTGTGTATGCAGGCCATGGAAGAACTGGGACATTTTCAGCTTCCAGGAATTGTGTACAAATCCTTGCGACATGGTGCCGTGAATTATCATGCTGAAACATGATGTGATGGTGGTGAATGAATGGCACGACAATGGACCTCAGGATCTCATCACGGTATCTCGGTGCATTCAAATTGCTATTGATAAAATGCAATTGTGTTCGTTGCTCGTAGCTTTTGCCTTCCCATTCCATAACCGTACCGCCACCATGGGGCATTCTGTTCACAACATTGACATCAGCAAACCGTTCGCCCACACGACGCCACACACGATGTCTGCCATCTGTCCAGTACAGTTGAAACCGAGATTCATCTGTGAAGAGGACACTTCTCCAGTGTGCCAGTGACCATCGAAGGTGAGCATTTACCCACTGAAGTCGGTTACGACGCGGAACTGCAGTCAGGTCAAGACCCTGGTGAGGACGACAAGCACGCAGATGAGTTTCCCTGAAAAGGTTTCTGACAGTTTGTCCAGAAATTCTTTGGTTGTGCAAACCCACAGTTTAATCAGTTGTCTGGGTGGCTGGACTCAGACGATCCCGCAGGTGAAGAAGCCGGATGTGGAGGTCCTGGGTAGGCGTGGTTACACATGGTCTGTGGTTATGAGGCCGGTTGGAAGTACTGCCAAATTAGAGAAAGGAACATTCAATTCTCTGGCAAACGTTCTGGTGGACATTCCTGCAGTCAGCATGCTAATTGCACACTCCCTCAAAACTAGAGACATCTGTGGTATTGTGTTGTGTGACAAAACTGCACATCTAAGAGTGGCCTTTTATTGTACCCAGCAAAGGGTGCACCTGTGTAATGATCATGCTGTTTAATCAGCTTATTGATATGCCACACCTGTCAGGTGGATGGATTATCTTGTCAAAAGAGAAACGCTCACTAACAGGGATGTAAACAAATTTGTGCACAACATTTGAGAGAAATACGCTTTGTGTCCGTATGGAACATTTTGGGGATATTTTACTTCAGCCCATGAAACATGGGACCAACACTTTACATGTTGCATTTATATTTTTGTTCAGTATAGTTCAATTTGTGCATTGGATAATATATATTTATAAAGCAGACTTCTTTCGTTGTTATGCAATTATCAAAATATCCCGAGCTTATCTTTTGATAAATGCTATATCACAAAATCAATATTCCCAGTAGTACCTCAAATATCCGATGGCTATACAATAATGTATTTCTTCCTTTTACAAAAACGGGTGCGGGTGTGGAAAGTGCATGAGCCTGTTTGAAACTGGCACCAGTTTATGCAACGCTCTGCAAAGTTCATCTCACTGTATGGGGGCTAGTGGAAACCTGGGTCTTATCACATTGCAAAGTGCAGGCTAGTTGTAAACAGGTTGATTTCTGGGCTTGCACACAGATGCTGCATCAGATGTCATGTTAAGAAACATGTCAACTCGGCAGTCACGCTTTGGTGGAATTGGTTGACAACGGGAGAATGTTGTCTGACACTGGCAATGTGCTAAGCTTTTTTTTGTCAAAGCTTTTTATCCAGCCTATTGTTGCTCTTTGTTGACGTGTGACGTGTATCTGAAATAGCTGTGGTGTTATCAGGTCCGGTAGTGTCTGTGTTTCGTCTGTGGAGCTAAGCTCAGCTCTCATACTGAGATATGTTCCTGTGGATCCACACCCCTCCTCAAGTGCTCTCTAGTCCTATATAGTGCAATTATCTTATCTCCTCCTCTATGGCAGAGATAGCTTTATCCTCCAAATCACACACCATCCAGTTGGCTCTCCAGCCTGAGGGGGAGAGGGAGGCTGCTCCTGATGTGCTGTTGATTCTGTTTCCATAGACTTGCTGTGCAATGAATGTGTCTGTGGCACGGGGTGGGGTGGAAGTTAGTGTTACATTGGCTGGGGTTAGGGTTCTCAATCCTGCACACAAAGAACCTGCATTTATAAGTAGTGCTGGACACACACACAGACTGTTGTGAGAATATCATAGCCATTCCGGTGTCTGGTTATGACCTATCCCTCCTCAATTCACCATGTTGATCTCTCTCAATCACTATCACCACCCATCACACACCAGCACACATCCACAGCTCCAACTGAAGACCCTGGTAAAGGAATGATCAAATCAAATCAAATCAAATTTATTTATATAGCCCTTCGTACATCAGCTGATATCTCAAAGTGCTGTACAGAAACCCAGCCTAAAACCCCAAACAGCAAACAATGCAGGTGTAAAAGCACGGTGGCTAGGAAAAACTCCCTAGAAAGGCCAAAACCTAGGAAGAAACCTAGAGAGGAACCGGGCTATGTTGGCCAGTCCTCTTCTGGCTGTGCCGGGTAGAGATTATAACAGAACATGACCAAGATGTTCAAATGTTCATAAATGACCAGCATGGTCGAATAATAATAAGGCAGAACAGTTGAAACTGGAGCAGCAGCACAGTCAGGTGGACTGGGGACAGCAAGGAGCCTTCATGTCAGGTAGTCCTGCACGGTCCTAGGGCTCAGGTCAGTTGAAACTGGAGCAGGAGCATGGCCAGGTGGACTGGGGACAGCAAGGAGTCCTCATGTCAGGTAGTCCTGGGACATGGTCCTAGGGCTCAGGTCCTCCGAGAGAGAGAAAGAAAGAGAGAAGGAGAGAATTAGAGAACGCACACTTAGATTCACACAGGACACCGAATAGGACAGGAGAAGTACTCCAGATATAACAAACTGACCCTAGCCCCCCGACACATAAACTACTGCAGCATAAATACTGGAGGCTGAGACAGGAGGGGTCAGGAGACACTGTGGCCCCATCCGAGGACACCCCGGACAGGGCCAAACAGGAAGGATATAACCCCACCCACTTTGCCAAAGCACATCCCCACACCACTAGAGGGATATCTTCAACCACCAACTTACCATCCTGAGACAAGGCCGAGTATAGCCCACAAAGATCTCCGCCACGGTACAACCCAAGGGGGGGCAACCCAGCCAGGCCGACCACAACAGTGAATCAACCCACCCAGGTGACGCACCCCCCAGGGACGGCACGAGAGGCCCCAGCAAGCCAGTGACTCAGCCCCGTAACAGGGTTAGAGGCAGAGAATCCCAGTGGAAAGGGGAACCGGCCAGGCAGAGACAGCAAGGGCGGTTCGTTGCTCCAGAGCCTTTCCGTTCACCTTCCCACTCCTGGGCCAGACTACACTCAATCATATGACCCACTGAAGAGATGAGTCTTCAGTAAAGACTTAAAGGTTGAGACCGAGTTTGCGTCTCTGTAGGCAGACCGTTCCATAAAAATGGAGCTCTATAGGAGAAAGCCCTGCCTCCAGCTGTTTGCTTAGAAATTCTAGGGACAATTAGGAGGCCTGCGTCTTGTGACCGTAGCGTACGTGTAGGTATGTACGGCAGGACCAAATCAGAGAGGTAGGTAGGAGCAAGCCCATGTAATGCTTTGTAGGTTAGCAGTAAAACCTTGAAATCAGCCCTTGCTTTGACAGGAAGCCAGTGTAGAGAGGCTAGCACTGGAGTAATATGATCAAATTTTTGGTTCTAGTCAGGATTCTAGCAGCCGTATTTAGCACTAACTGAAGTTTATTTAGTGCTTTATTAGCCGGAAAATAGAGCATTGCAGTAGTCTAACCTAGAAGTGACAAAAGCATGGATTAATTTTTCTGCATCATTTTTGGACAGAAAGTTTCTGATTTTTGCAATGTTACTGTAGATGGAAAAAAAGCTGTCCTCGAAATGGTCTTGATATGTTCTTCAAAAAGAGAGATCAGGGTCCAGAGTAACGCCGAGGTCCTTCACAGTTTTATTTGAGGCGACTGTACAACCATTAAGATTAATTGTCAGATTGAAGATCTCTTTGTTTCTTGGGACCTAGAACAAGCATCTCTGTTTTGTCCGAGTTTAATAGTAGAAAGTTTGCAGCCATCCACTTCCTTATGTCTGAAACACATGCTTCTAGCGAGGGCAATTTTGGGGCTTCACCATGTTTCATTGAAATGTACAGCTGTGTGTCATCCGCATAGCAGTGAAAGTTTACATTATGTTTTCGAATAACATCCCCAAGAGGTAAAATATATAGTGAAAACAATAGTGGTCCTAAAACAGAACCTTGAGGAACACCGAAATGTACAGTTGATTTGTCAGAGGACAAACCATTCACAGAGACAAACTGATATCTTTCCGACAGATAAGATCTAAACCAGGCCAGAACTTGTCCGTGTAGACCAATTTGGGTTTCCAATCTCTCCAAAAGAATGTGGTGATCGATGGTATCAAAAGCAGCACTAAGGTTAGGAGCACGAGGACAGATGCAGAGCCTCGGTCCGATGCCATTAAAATGTCATTTACCACCTTAGTGCCGTCTCAGTGCTATGATGGGGTCTAAAACCAGACTGAAGCATTTCGTATACATTGTTTGTCTTCAGGAAGGCAGTGAGTTGCTGCGCAACAGCCTTCTCTAAAATCTTTGAGAGGAATGGAAGATTCGATATAGGCCGATAGTTTTTATATTTTCTGGGTCAAGGTTTGGCTTTTTCAAGAGGCTTTATTACTGCCACTTTTAGTGAGTTTGGTACACATCCAGTGGATAGAGAGCCGTTTATTATGTTCAACATAGGAGGGCCAAGCACAGGAAGCAGCTCTTTCAGTAGTTTAGTTGGAATAGGGTCCAGTATACAGCTTGAAGGTTTAGAGGCCATGATTATTTTCATCATTGTGTCAAGAGATATAGTACTAAAACACTTGAGCGTCTCTCTTGATCCTAGGTCCTGGCAGAGTTGTGCAGACTCAGGAACTGAGGTTTGGAGGAATACGCAGGTTTAAAGAGGAGTCCGTAATTTGCTTTCTAACAATCATAATCTTTTCCTCAAAGAAGTTCATGAATTTATCACTGCTAAAGTTGGGGAATGCTGCTTTTTAGTTAGCTTTGCCACAGTATCAAAAAGGAATTTCGGATTGTTCTTATTTTCCTCAATTAAGTTAGAAAAATAGGACGATCGAGCAGCAGTAAGGGCTCTTCGGTACTGCACGGTACCCCCTTCCAAGCTAGTCGGAAGACTTCCAGTTTGGTGTGGCGCCATTTCCGTTCCAATTTTCTGGAAGCTTGCTTCAGAGCTCGGGTATTTTCTGTGTTAGTTTCTTATGAGACATTTTTTAGTTTTTAGGGGTGCAACTGCATCTAGGGTGCGCAAGGTTAAATTGAGATCCTCAGTTAAATTTTTGTCCTCTGGCGTCCTTGATGAATGATGACATTTTTTAATTGAGGCCACTTATGCTGTTCTGACTCAGTTGTATTTCTCCTTTGTTTTGTTGCAGTATCACCGAAACCAAAGGAACATGAGGCCCTTGTGGTGGCGCCTGGCCTCGGCTCTGCTCACCCTGCTGTTTGAGCAGGAGGCCATCGCTGGAGGGGGGAGAGCAGGGTGGAGGTGATGGAGAGGACCAGCCCAGCCCAGACTACCCCTCTCCCACAGGAACTGGACTCCAAATGGCACTGTCAAATTTAACACGGGTCTGTTGGGGAAAAATTACAAAAGAGAAAAGGTCCCCGCGGGACGGAGACAACCATTTTTTACGAGGTTGTTTTTTTCCAAGAAGATGCCATGTTGTTTCACGAGATTTCTCTACTGGACGATGTCCTTATTTTGGTAATTGTTTGATGTAGTATTTTGTACAGTACATTATTCCTGTTGAATTTGTTTGCACTTCCGTATGTGTACATCTTGAATGACCTCCATGGTCCCGGGAATGCCTTGTCAATGTCTTCTACCACAACCCAATGACTGTTGACAAGAACCAAGCAGAAGAAAGAAATAGATGGAGGGATCTGAAGAAGGGAAAGAAGAGTGGTTCATATGGTTTTCTTTTCTGAAGTTTCCAGGAAATAATTGGTCAAACTTGATAACTTACTAATTTCCAAAGATGCAGTCTCTCAGAACAAAGCATTTTTCACCTAAACCTTCTCCTCAATGGGGTTGTGTATACTGTTATATTACATGTTGATTATTCTTTGCTCTTCCAGTCACTTTTATTGTTTTGATTTCAATAATTGTTGTTTTTCCCATTGTCACCAAAAATAATGAAACATCCAGTGGCTTCCGATGTGGTAAATGCCACTTTGTGGTGTGAAGGTAGATCCAGTACATAGCCGCGGGAAATAGGGGTGCTACAGCACCCCTGATAAAAAAGTGTATATATATATATATATAACATTTTCTCATAACATTTGTGAACTAGGCCTTTATTACTGCTGTATTAGCAGAGAAAAATACTCTTTAGGACCCCCACCCCCCACCCCCCTTCAACAGCACTCCCAAAACATCTACCCGCAGCCATGATACAACTTCCAAAGCAAAAGTGGATCCCACGAGTTACTCAGAGAGAACACCAGGTTTTCAATCATAGTTTATTTCAGAGTTATCTCTTACTCATTTCATAAATCCCTGAACTGGACCCCAGTCATTGTGAGAGAGATTGTACTGATCATTTTTTTGTTTTAAGACTACCAGGCCCTTCAAGTGGAGCTATGTGTCCACACTGTTTGCACTATAGTACATCAGTCAGGAGTAGATTCGGTTACAAAGCCAACCTCTGTCATTAAATGAAGGTTTTTAACTGTATCTGATTTGCAATGGTAACATTACAATGTTTTCATTCACATGACCAAGCTATATCTTCCCAGGAAGTGACTGAAAATGGCCTGTTATCATTAGAATAAAACATCTGAGGTACACGTGATGCTGGTTAAATGAATGCCTCATTGAAATTCCAATGTTTTTTAGCCCTCCAATCGATGTGCTCTCTAACCCACTGCCAGAGATGCACTTGTATTCTGGACACCAAAACAAACATGTGAAACAACAACATCTTCCCTCCTCTCAGGATTCTTGCATGGGCTTTTATATATATATATATTTTAACCTGTGTAGTGATCTTGTATTAGTTCTTTGTCCTCAGATCCTGTGGTGTAACTTTTTAATAGAAATCACCGCTGATAATCCAATTGACAAGAAAACGTGTCTGAGATTCGAAATGAACTGGTAGTATGCAAGACTGTAATGACTATTGAAATATGAATCTTTTTGAAGACACTGCTGTATTCTTGAAGATGCTGTTTGTTGTACATTTTATTGCCTTTTTACTTCACTTTTTGTCCATTTTGAAGTAGCAGTATATATCATGAGGCTGTAATTTCAGACACAACTCCTGTTAATATGGTTATGTTTAGTCCTACAGTACTTTACTTTTTGCCCATTTTGAAGGAGAAGTATACATCATGAGGCTGTAATTTCAGACACAACTCTTGGTAATTTGGTCCTACAGCCATCTTCTGTGTCATCTTCTGTCTGTATAATCAGTGCTTTCTTTCAACCCATAATTTAGAATGCTGGAGAAACAGGTAACTGCCAAAATCAAGGAAACACCCATATAAAGTGCCTTCATAGGGTGGTGTTGGGCCACCACGAGCCAGAACAGCTTCAATGCCCCTTGGCATAGATTCTACAAGTGCTTGGAATAATATGGTGTTTTGTTGATGGTGGTGGAAAACGCTGTCTCAGGCGCCCCTCCAGAATCTCCCATAAGTGTTCAATTGGGTTGAGATCTGGTGACAGTGACGGCCATTTCATATGGTTTACATCATTTTCATGCTCATCAAACCATTCAGTGGCCACTCGTGTCCTGTGGATGGGGACATTGTCATCCTATGGGGGCATAGCCATGGTAGCCAAAATAATGGCCTGCCCAACCTTTTTAAACATATATATATAATGGGATATTAATTCATTTATTAACTCAGGAACCACACCTGTGTGGAAATACCTGATTAAAATATACTTTGCATCCCTCATTTACTCAAGTGTTTCCATTATTTTGGCAGTTACCTGTATGTTTCAGTGCCAGGGAAAATACAAATAACAGTTTCCCATGTAGAGTAGGATGACAAAGGAATGGAGTGGTTCAGTCCAATTCTGTTGTCTGCATCAGTTGAAATATATTAGATACATAACCATAGATATAAAGGTATTCTTTAGACAGACTGGTCAGATGATGACGCTTGCTCTGTCTGTTGAGGCAGGGACTAATTTAGAACCATGTGGGGCAGTGAGAGATGAGCTGAACATCGCTGTTTTTGTTGTTTGTTGTTTCCTGCAGATCCTGAATGCTGAGCCAGTCACCGTAGCCTCCTGTCTCACTGTAGCCCTTAAACCGTCCCTAAACTCGCTTCTCTCGCTCTACTGTAGCCTACATCTATGTGTACTGCTCATCCATTTCCTTTAGGACTTTTAGCGTTGTTTTCCGTTTTTTTATTTTTTATTTATTTTTTGTATATTCACCCTTTTCTACTGTATGGATTTTGTGTGCAATTTCTCTTCCTTTTGTTTTTTAAAAATGTGTATATAATTCATTTGTTTGACTGTATAGAACGATGGTTATCTGCGAAGTGTTTTCCCTGAGGGTAGTCATCTCCAGAAATGGGCCCAATCGGTTAAGGCATTTATATGAATCAACCATGTCACGTTAGCCATTCAGCAGATAGCAGTAAAATCTCAGTGTTCATTCTGGAAAGATCACAGATCAGTTTAGCTACAGTTGAAGTCGGAAGTTTACATACACTTAGGTTGGAGTCATTGAAACTCATTTTTCAACCACTCTACAAATGTCTTGTTAACAAACTATAATTTAGGCAAGTCGGTTAGGACATCTACTTTGTTCATGACCCAAGTCATTTGTCCAACAATTATTTCACTTATAATTCACTGTGTCACAATTCCAGTGGGTCAGAAGTTTACATACACTAAGTTGACTGTGCCTTTAAACAGCTTGGAAAATTCCAAAAAATGTCATGGCTTTTAGAAGCTTCTGATTGGCTAATTGACATAATTTGAGTCAATTGGAGGTGTACCTGTGGACATATGCAAGGCCTACCTTCAAACTCAGTGCATCTTTGCTTGTCATCATGGGAAAATCTAAAGAAATCAGCCAAGACCTCAGAAAGAAATTGTAGACCTCCACAAGTCTGGTTCATTCTTGGGAGCAATTTCCAAACGCCTGAAGGTAATATGTTCATCTGTACAAACAACAGTACGCTAGTAACACCATGGGACCACGCACCTGTCATACCACTCAGAAAGGATACGTGTTCAGTCGCCTAGAGATGAATGTACTTTGGTGCGAAAAGTGCAACAGCAAAGGACCTTTGCAAAGGAAACAGGTACAAAAGTATCTATATCCACAGTAAAACTTATTCTATATCGACATAACCTGAAAGGCCGCTCAGCAAGGAAGAAGCCACTGCTCCTAAACCACAATAAAAAGCAAAACTACGGTTTGCAACTGCACATGGGGACAAAGATCGTACTTTTTGGAGAAATGTCCTCTGGTCTGATGAAAAAATAATAGAACTGTTTGGCCATAGTGACCATTATTATGTTTGGAGGAAAAAGGGGGAGGTTTGCAAGCAGAAGAAACACCAATCCAACTGTGAAGCACGGGGGTGGCAGCATCATGTTGTGGGGGTGCTTTGCTGCAGGAGGGACTGGTGCACTTCACAAAGTAGATGGCATCATGAAGAGGAAAATTATGTGGATATATTGAAGCAACATCTCAAGACATCAGTCAGGAAGTTAAAGCTTGGTCGCAAATGGGTCTTCCAAATGGACAATGACCCCAATCATACTTCCAAAGTTGTTGCAAAATGGCTTAAGGACAACAAAGTCAAGGTATTGGAGTGGCCATCGCAAAGCCCTGACCTCAATCCTTTAGAAAAATTGTGGGCAGAACTGAAAATGCGTGTGCGAGCACGGAGGCCTCCAATCCTGACTCAGTTACACCAGTTCTGTCAGGAGGAATGGGCCAAAATTCACCCAACTTATTGTGGGAAGCTTGTGGAAGGCTACCTGAAACGTTTGACCCAAGTTAAACAATTTAAAGCCAATGCTACCAAATACTAATTGAGTGTATGTAAACTTCTGACCCATTGGGAATGTGATGAAAGAAATAAAAGCTGAAATACATCATTCTCTCTACTATTATTCTGACTTTTCACATTTTTTAAATAAAGTGGTGATCCTAACTGACCTAAAACAGGGAATCTTTACTCGGAATAAATGTCAGGAATTGTGAAAAACTGAGCTTAAATGTGTTTGGCTAAGGTGTATGTAAACTTCCGACTTCAACTGTACATAACTACAGTATGACCATTGTCTGGTCAATGCTTTGGAGCTGGATCAGTACCGTGCAGATAATTTGCCAAAACATTTTTTTTGTCACTGGGCATTGGTTATGGGTTCAATCCTTTTAGTCTATTTTAGCATTCTTCTGTAATAAACATGCACTGGAAAGTACTTTGTGTCTGTAGATCTGATGTGTCCCTGAGCAGTCCCTGTGATATTGTACAGTGTACTCTGGTTCGTTCTTTCAAATCTGTCATGTGCTGAACGAGCTGTGTGTCTGTAGTATAGCAGACCATTGACGATGCATAGAACAGTCTTTGATTTATTTGAAAGAGAAAAAAGCCACCATGGTGCCCAGAAATTATTTTTCAGAGGGGGTTCTGAAGCTGTGTACTGGAGATAGACATATACTTGCCATATCTCAGCACTGTGCAAAGCTACAGGAACGCTATACAGTGAGTTTTGTATATTATGGAAAAACCGTCAGTGTCTTGATTTATTTTGTCCACTTTCTTTAAATGTACCTTTTTTTATGAGACCATTTCGTACTCAATTGTCTTTCCTAACTTTTTTAATGTCTTTTCATATGAAAGGGTCAGCTTTTATAGGGACAGTTTTGAGGCTTTTAAATAGTTTTTAATACCTGCTCGATCTTTTTAACAAGTCCAATGAGATCAAGGGCTTTTTTTGTATATAAATGAGCTTGAAACATTCCTTTTTTGACTGGTTCTGGTGTAAACATGTTCTCAACGATACCGTCAAAACGGAACCATTTATTTTCGTGTTGTGCTCCATATGACCTCTGAGGTTAACTCATAACCAAGAAACATTGTCCTTTTCTAGGAACCGATGAACTGTACATGTATTACTGACACCTGGAAAATGCCTTTAACTGCTCAGTTTCAACTAAGTCTTGATTATCACACACTCTCTGTACTCCCAAGAAAAGAGACCCAGCGAAAATGTAGCATTTTTGTGAACATTGACTGTGTGTTTTCAAGACTGTACTGTGCACTCAATTATTTTTTTGTGTTTTATTTTTGTTGATACATTATGGAAGTAAGGACAATTTGTTATGTAGTGCAATATGCTGTACATATAAGAGCTTTGCTCAACAAATCTTTTTCTGAATTACTTGTTCTGTTTTATTGGTACTTTTTTTTCAATAAAATTATATTGAAAGTGTAAATGGCTTCAATTGTTTTCTCCCCAAAAAATGTCCCCTGGTAAAACTACATGTTACAGTTGAATTCAGAAGTTTACATACACTTACAGTTGACGTCGGAAGTTTACATACAGTGGGGAGAACAAGTATTTGATACACTGCCGATTTTGCAGGTTTTCCTACTTACAAAGCATGTAGAGGTCTGTAATTTTTATCAAAGGTACACTTCAACTGTGAGAGACAGAATCTAAAACAAAAATCCAGAAAATCACATTGTATGATTTTTCAGTAATTAATTTGCATTTTATTGCATGGCATAAGTATTTGATACATCAGAAAAGCAGAACTTAATATTTGGTACAGAAACGTTTGTTTGCAATTACAGAGATCATACGTTTCCTGTAGTTCTTGACCAGGTTTGCACACACTGCAGCAGGGATTTTGGCCCACTCCTCCATACAGACCTTCTCCAGATTCTTCAGGTTTCGGGGCTGGCGCTAGGCAATACGGACTTTCAGCTCCCTCCAAAGATTGTCTATTGGGTTCAGGTCTGGAGACTGGCGAGGCCTCTCCAGGACCTTGAGATGCTTCTTACGGAGCCACTCCTTAGTTTCCCTGGCTGTGTGTTTTGGGTCGTTGTCATGCTGGAAGACCCAGCCACGACCCATCTTCAATGCTCTTACTGAGGGAAGGAGGTTGCTAACAGATCTTGCGATACATGGCCCCATCCATCCTCCCCTCAATATGGTGCAGTCGGCCTGTCCCCTTTGCAGAAAAGCATCCCCAAAGAATGATGCTTCCACCTCCATGCTTCACGGTTGGGATGGTGTTCTTGGGGTTGTACTCATCCTTCTTCCTCCAAACACGGCGAGTGGAGTTTAGACCAAAAAGCTCTATTTTTGTCTCATCAGACCACATCACCTTCTCCCATTCCTCCTCTGGATCATCCAGATGGTCATTGGCAAACTCCAGACGGGCCTGGACATGCGCTGGCTTGAGCAGGGGGACCTTGCGTGCGCTACAGGATTTTAATCCATGACGGTGTAGTGTGTTACTGGTTTTCTTTGAGACTGTGGTCCCAGCTCTCTTCAGGTCATTGACCAGGTCCTGCCGTGTAGTTCTGGGCTGATCCCTCACCTTCCTTTTGATCATTGATGCCCCACGAGGTGAGATCTTGCATGGAGCCCCAGACTGAGGATGATTGACCGTCATCTTGAACCTCTTCCATTTTCTAATAATTGCACCAACACTTGTTGCCTTCTCACCAAGCTGCTAGCCTATTGTCCAGTAGCCCATTACAGCCTTGTGCAGGTCTACAATTTTACCCCTGATGTCTTTACACGGCTCTCTGGTCTTGGCCATTGTGGAGAGGTTGGAGTCTGTTTGATTGAGTGTGTGGACAGGTGTATTTTATACAGGTAACGAGTTCAAACAGGTGCAGTTAATACAGGTAATGAGTGGAGAACAGGAGGACTTCTTAACGAAAGTGTAACAGGTCTGTGAGAGTCGGAATTCTTACAAGTTGGTAGATGATCAAATACTTATGTCATGCAATAAAATGCTAATGAATTACTTAAAAATCATACAATGTGATTTTCTGGATTTTTGTTTTAGATTCCGTCTCTCACAGTTGAAGTGTACCTATGATAAAACATTACAGACCTCTACATGCTTTGTAAGTGGGAAACCTGCAAAATCATCAGTGTATCAAATACTTGTTCTCCCCACTGTATACTGTAGCCAAACACATTTAAACTCAGTTTTTCACAATTCCTGACATTTACTCACAGTAAAAATTCTCTCTCTTAGGTCAGTTAGGATCACCACTTTGTTTTAAAGAATGTGAAATGTCAGAATAATAGTAGAGAGAATTATGTATTTTAGCTTTTATTTATTTCATCACAATCCCAGTGGGTCAGAAGTTTACATACACTCAATTAGTATTTGGTAGCATTGCCTTTCAATTGTTTAACTTGGGTCAAACATTTCGGGTAGCTTTCCACAAGCTTCCCAAAATAAGTTGGGTGAATTTTGTCCCATTCCCCCTGACAGAGCTGGTGTAACTGAGTCAGGTGTGTAGGCCTCCTTGCTCGCACACGCTTTTTCAGTTCTGTCCACACATTCTCTATGGGATTGAGGTCAGGGCTTTGTGATGGACACTCTAATACCTTGACTTTGTTGTCCTTAAGCCATTTTTCCACAACTTTGGAAGTATGCTTGGAGTCATTGTCCATTTGGAAGACCCATATATACAGTGTGTGCAAATGAGGTAAGATAAGGGAGGTAAGGCAATACATAGGCCATGGTGGAGAAGTAATTACAATATAGCAATTAAACACTGGAATGGTAGATGTGCAGAAGATGAACGTGCAAGTAGAGATACTGGGGTGCAAAGGAGCAAGATAAATAAATAAATACACTATGGGGATGAGTGTCACGCCTTGGTCTTAGTATTTTGTGTTTTCTTTAATTATTTGTTCAGGCCAGGGTGTGACATGGGTTTATTGTATTGTCATATTGTTTTTTTTGTAGGCATTGGGATTGTGGTTGATTAGGGGTGTGTCTAGTATAGGCTTGGCTGCCTGAGGCGGTTCTCAATCAGAGTCAGGTGATTCTTGTTGTCTCTGATGGGGAACCGTATTTAGGTAGCCTGGGTTTCACTGTGTATTTCGTGGGTGATTGTTCCTGTCTCTGTGTAGTGTTCACCAGATAGGCTGTAATTAGTTTTCACTAATAACTAATAGTTATTTCATGTATCGCGATTCATTCATTAAAGAACATGAGTAACAACCACGCAGCATTTCGGTCCGACTCTCTTTCAACAAACGAAGAATGCCGTTACAATGAGGTAGATAGATGGGCTGTTTACAGATGGGCTATGTACAGGTGCAGTGATCTGTGAGCTGCTCTGACAGCTGTGATTAAAGATAGTGAGGGAGATATGAGTCTCCAGCTTCAGTGATTTTTGCAGTTCGTTCCAGTCATTGGCAGCGGAGAACTGGAAGGAAAGGAACAATTGGTTTTGGGGGTGACCAGTGAGATATGTATTTGGCTAAGGTGTATGTAAACTTCCGACTTCAACTGTACATAACTACAGTATGACCATTGTCTGGTCAATGCTTTGGAGCTGGATCAGTACCATGCAGATCATTTGCCAAACATTTTTTGTCACCGGGCATTGGTTATGGATTCAATCCTTTTGGTCTACTTTTGCATTCTTTTGTAATCAACATGAACTGGAAAGTATGTTTTGTCTGTAGATCTGATGCGTCCCTGAGCAATCCCTGTGATATTGTACAGTGTTCTTTCAAATCTGTCATGTGCTGAACTAGCTGTGTGTCTGTAGTATAGCAGACCATTGACGATGCAATAACCTGCATAGAACAGTCTTTGATTTCTTTGAAAGAGAAACAAGACACCATGGTGCCCAGAAATTATTTTTTAAAGTGGTAACCCTATCTGACCTAAAACAGGGAATATTTACTAGGATTAAATGTCAGGAATTGTGAAAAACTGAGTTTAAATGTATTTGGCTAAAGTGTTTGTAAACTTCTGACTTCAACTGTGTGGTTACTTGATAAATTCTTTGCTTCGATGCAAGTACTGTAGTGCTGAGGTAGAAGTTATTATTCTCTTCCCTCCAACATCCAACATCAAGTTGTCCATTTGTTATAAGCATCATTGTGAAATGAAGCCACTTAAAACTATCCAAGCATCTGAGGATTGCCAGCTAGCCATTAGAAGTTAGCCAGGTGTTTGTCAGTGGGAGTGCCCGTCACATCCCTCCTGCTGAGTGCTCATTCATTTATTGGGAGCGATGGGGCCTTCAGCCTACACTCATGACTGTCTAACTAGCAGTACTGTATACACACACACACACACACACACACACACACACACACACACACACACACACACACACACACACACACACACACACACACACACACACACACACACACACACACACACACACACACACACACACACACACACACACACACACACACACACACACACACACACACACACACACACACACACACACACACACACAGGCCTGTCTAGCAGGGCATTGGTAATACTGAGGATGAGTAGCTACTACAGACAACCTGTGCCCTGGTCTCCAGCAGAGCCTTGGTTAGGAGGATGTGTCCATGAAGTCCCCTCACTCTGCATTACTGTCACTTCTACAAAGGTCAGAGCCACGGCTGCCATGCCTGCAGATGACTTATACAGTACTACTGGGACTGTCAGACCAGGGGGCTTGATATTTTATTTTATTTTTATTTCACCTTTATTTAACCAGGTAGGCAAGTTGAGAACAAGTTCTCATTTACAATTGCGACCTGGCGACCTATACTGCGACTGCAATTGCGATACTGCTGATTACAAATATATGCATGAATGTCCCTTATGCATAACAGTGGTGGAATATCAGTGTGTGGTTCCTAACATGGTGTTTATAATGACTATATAATCACTTGTGAATGTTCTTGTGAGATAAAGGTGTTGTTTTTATACATACATGACATACACAAGTACCACAACATAAAATAAACCTCACATTCAATATGTGAGGTTTATGTCAATTTCTTTGCACCATATCTTACAAGGGATCATCATTACAACAAATTGCAGTAAAACCCAGTGTTATTTTGCTCCTCAGCTCAGGCTGAGTTGAATAGACTAGTTAACGCTGTGTGCTGTGTGTAAAGTCACCTCCCCCAGGTCTGACGTGTGGCAAGCGTATTGTCATGGCTGCCAAGTAAGATTTCACACCTCACTGACACCCGACTCACCTGTTTGGCCACTTCCAGCAGGAGAACTCCCGGGCCTGTGTGCATCAGAGGATGTGGTGGGTTCTCACTTCTAGCTACTATAGGTTTGTCATTTAAAGTATCTCTTAAAATGTCTTCAAATCCTCCAAAAAGCAACAAGAGACTAAGAAAAGATAAAAGTGATAAAAGATGTGTGATCAAAACAAGTGAAGCAGCCAGACCAGGTGTTATCAGTGCAATGATTGCTTTGTTAGCATGGCTCTGCTCTGAGGGGGGAGGTGGCAATCCTCTCCTGGGTTTACTCTCCCTCAGGGAGTGGAAGGCTGAGGCTCTGCCTTGCAGCAGGAGGAGGAGGAAGGGCCCATAGTTCCCTGGCTCTCTAGCCTGCTCCTCTTGGCTCAGCACTTTTGTGGGCTTGAGTCTTGGCTGTTCCTGGCACAAACAATGGCTTCTCTGTTCCACGGACCGCCCGCTGAAAGAGACACCCATTAGAGGGAGCGTCTATCTCTGGGGTCAGGCCCATGGGTCACTTGCAAGTGCAGCTCTTGTTTATGTCTGCAAAGCCAATCGATGCAGTGCAGCCTCCGTGACTGGAGCCTTTGGCTGAGTGGGGCGGCTCACAAGAGAACCGAGAAAAGAAGACTGATTGTGCTCAGCTGATGAACACAACAAAACCAGCACAGAGTCAATCTCTACATGTCATTCGGTCTGGCCTCTGCCTAGTACTGGTTCGGTTTTCTCTCTGTAGAGGCTGACAGTTGTGCTAAAGGCATCAGATAGGCACAGTATCATTAAGTGAATAAAGTAGCTATGAGCTGGAGAATAACAGCAAATTAGCGCTGACAGGCACCTCATCACCCCCTGTGTCCCACCCAGCCACAGAATCCCCCCCAGGACTGTACTCTCACCCAACACCATCTCATCTCACACCATCTCACCCAAACACATAGGTAATTACTAAATTACCACCTATGAGCAGCACACTCATTTCATTAACCTATAATTTCAGACAGACATTTACTGGGGGAGCAACTAGTGACTACAGCTCATTTTAATGTGTCTACTATGACATGAATTACTCCTTGACAATAGCAATTTTACCCTATTATCAGGGACAAAGAGGACCATATAGAGCTGGATAGGCTACATGGATAGGTCGGTTTGTTAGTTCAATTGTTTGTATTTTCTGCCAGGCCTCATTGCCTGGCAGAGAAGGTCTGGCTGTTGTCTGGCTGGTGTGAAAAAAAGGACAGAGTTTTCTGTAAATGTATATGTTCCAAGTTTATGTGTAACATTTTCCAGTTTTTCTTTGTTCTGTTTGTTGATATTGTGCTTCTGTAACGACATCCCTCCTAGTCTGAAAGCATCTGCAAAGTGGGCTGTAAAGAGGGGGGCTAGGACGAGAACAAGGGGGGGTTGGGAGGTACCTCCTGATTGAGTGACAGCACCAAAACAACTCTGTGGCTCTCCTGATTGCATGCCAGATGAAGTTGATGGCAGGGGACTAGTGCTGTCTGGGAAGACATATTAAAATGGAGATAAACCAACCTCATGATTATAGCACTTTTCTCTTTTGTTTAAGATGGTTCTTTAGATAGCATTGTGTATTTTGGCATTGTTTGTTTTTGCCTTTAATTGTCTTGTCTGTGCTTTGGCTAAAATAATACTGGAGGTGCCCATGGCCTCTGACTCACTACCTGAAGTACTGTTGTGTTGTTGTTTGAGTAAGAGGCAGTGATCCACCAAATGAACATTATTACTAAGAGTTTATAATAGTCCATTGACAGTGAATAGTAACACCATCCTGTTGCTTGACACTTTATCCCAGAGTTATTTCCATGCTACTTCTGCAGAAAGGCAATAGTCTACATATCAAATAACAACCTCAGCCATGTCATAGCGAACACAAACACTGAAGTATTCTCACATTCTCTACTCTTCTCTGTACACATCTGGCTCCAGGAAAGTCTACAGTTGTCATGGGAACACCAGCTAAGTCAACAAAGCCAGAGTGCATAGGCTGAGCTAAGTTGTACTGGGTATGCTGGGGGTAACAGAGCCCCCTCCAACACAGCTAACCTCCCAGTCGGCACAGACTCATTGCTGGGCGATATGAACAGAAATCCATATCACGATAAATGTAATGAATTATCACAAAACTATAAATAGAACAATATGTTTATTTCAGTGATAATGTCTGAAAATCCATACCAATATATCCTCAAAACACCGGCTTCGAGGGAATTATCACTTTTACACAACAGGTTACGAACATGTTCAAATAATGATTTACATACAGTGCCTTGCAAAATTATTCATCCCCCTGTCACAGTGCCCTGCAAAATTATTCATCCCCCTGTGATGTGGGGTGGGCATTCTATGTTTTATATTTCTTTGGTTTTGGCCGAGTGTGTTTCCCAATCAGAGGCAGCTGTCTATCGTTGTCTCTGATTGGGAATCATACTTAGGTATATCATACACAGGCTGGAGAATATCGGCGTCCTAAGGGGGAGCTAGAAGCAGCAAAGGCGGAATGGCGAAGATACGAGGAGTTGGCACGACGAAGCAGGCACGAGAGGCAGCCCCAAAACAATTTGGGGGGAGGCACACGGGGAGATTGGCGGAGTCAGGTTATAGACCTGAGCCAACTCCACGTGCCAGCTCTACGCTCCAGACCTCCAGTGCGCCTCCTTGGCCCAGTATATCCTGTGCCGGCTCTACGCACAGTGTCTCCGGTGCGCTTTCACAGTCCAGTGCATCCTGTTCCAACGTCCCGCAGTTGCCGGGCTAGGGTGAGCATCCAGCCAGGACGGGTTGTGCCAGCTCTGCGGTCTAGACCTCCAGTGCGTCTCCACGGCCCAGTATATCCTGTGCAGGCTCCATGAACCCAGCCTCCAGTGATGATCCAAGGCACAAAGCCTCCAGTGATGATCCATTGCCCGAAGCCTCCAGTGATGATCCATGGCACGAAGCCTCCAGTGATGATCGATGCTCCCCAGTCCGGAGCCTCCAGCGACGGTCCCCAGTCCGGAGCCTGCAGCGATGGTCCCCACCCGGACCCTCCCCTATAGGTTCAGGTTTGTGGCCGGGAGTCCACACCTTTAGGGGGGAGGGGGGTACTGTCACGCTCTGACCTTAGAGAGTCGTTTTATTTCTCTATTTGGTGAGGTCAGTGTGATGTGGGGTGGGCATTCTATGATTTGTATTTCTTTGGTTTTGGCCGAGTGTGGTTCCCAATCAGAGGCAGCTGTCTTAGGAGCTCTCTAAACAGGTCAGGGACAAAGTTGTGGAGAAGTACAGATCAGGGTTGGGTTAAAAAAAAATATCAGAAACTTTGAACATCCCACAGAGCACCATTATAAAAAAAAATGAAAAGAATATGGCTCAACAACAAACCTGCCAAGAAAGGGCCGCCCACCAAAACTCACGGATCAGGCAAGGAGGGCATTAAACAGAGAGGCAACAAAGAGACCAAAGATAACCCTGAATGATCTGCAAAGTTCCACAGCGGAGATTGAAGTATCTGTCCATAGGACCACTTTAAGCCGTATATTCCACAGAGCTGGGCTTTACGGAAGAGTGGCCAGAAAAAAAGCCATTGCTTAATAAAGAAAAAAATAAGCAAACATGTTTGGTGTTCGCCAAAAGGCATGTGGGAGACTCCCCAAACATATGGACGAAGGAAAAAAATGAAGAAAATGGGCAGATGAGACTAAAATGTAGCTTTTTGGCCATCAAGTTAAACGCTGTCTGGCACAAACCAAACACCTCTCATCACCCCGAGAAAACCATCAGCATCATGCTGTGGGTATGTTTTTCAGGGACTGGGAAACTGGTCAGAATTGAAGGAATGATGGATGGCGCTAAATACAGGGATATTTTATAGGGAAACCTGTTTCAGTCTTCCAGAGATTTGAGACTGGGACGGAGGTTCACCTTCCAGCAGGACAATGACCCTAAGCATACTGCTAAAGCAACACTTGAGTGGTTTAATGGGAAACAGTTAAATGTCTTGGAATGGCCTAATCAGAGCCCAGACCTCAATCCAATTGAGAATCTGTGGTATGACTTAAAGATTGCTGTACACCAGTGGAACCCATCCGACTTGAAGGAGCTGGAGCAGTTTTTCCTTGAAGAATGGGCAAAAATCCCAGTGGCTAGATGTGCCACGCTTTTTAAAAAAACCTTTATTTAACTAGGCAAGTCAGTTAAGAACAAATTCTTATTTTCAATGACAGCCTAGGAACATTGGGTTAACTGCCTGTTCAGGGGCAGAATGACAGATTTGTACCTTGTCAGCTGGGGGGTTTGAACTTGCAACCTTCCGGTTACTAGTCCAACGCTCTAACCACTAGAAATACCCTAAGAGACTTGCAGCTGAAATTGCTGCCAAAGGTGGAATAGTTATGAATAGTTATGCACGCTCAAGTTTTCAGTTTATTTTGTGTTATTTCTTGTTTGTCTCACAATAAAAAATATTTTGCATCTTTAAAGTGATAGGGTATCAGTAAAGTGTCAAATGATACAAACCCCCCAAAAACCTATTTTAATTCCAGGTTGTAATGCAACAAAATAGGAAACATGCCAAGGGGCTGAATACTTTTGCAAGCCACTGTATTTTCATTAAAACTTTACTTTTATTAATTTATTCATACTATTTCATCCTTCCACAATAAATAGTCCTGACACAGATCAAGGGTTGCTACCCAAGCCGGCTAGTCATTCATTCTATCGGTTCGGTTGCCAGAGACACGAACCAGTTCAGTCCTTTGGTTCTGTATCTATGGACCCAGTGGTTCTTTCTAAATGTTCGATTGCCATACTGGATGGCAATTTTCTTGCCCCTTGCTTGCTATCTAGCCAACTATGGCTAAATTACAGTAACGTCAAACAGTGCAGCCAGAATAACAGCAAAGTAGCTGCATTTAGGTTTGCTTTTGCTGTTTTGTAGTGACCATTTGGATACATCCATAACAATGACCTAATAATGCTCAATTTCACCTGGCGTAGAAATGTGCACTCTCATCAGGACACTATTGTTCAGAGGAGCTAGCCCACAACACAGCCAACACAATCACTTCAAAATGAAGATGGAAAGACAGCAAAATAGCTGCACTTCATTTCATTTTACCTGTTGATAGTTCTATTGATAGTTCTTTGTATATATCATAAAACATTATGCTGATTCATGATTTCAACTGGCTGAGAAAAGCTGCCTGCCTATCTGTCTCATCCAGACTCCCAACACGTTCATTACCATGGGACAGCTGGAGATCGAATTTGAATATTGAAACAATATTGCAAATGTCAGAGACAGGCAGCAAGGTTTATACAAATCTCCGCTGTTGAAAACGAAATGTTAGTCTAAAAGAAAAATTGCCTGGTTGGGCTGATGAGACAGTGGATTGCGCAATCAGATGGAACAGAGTAAATGGGCATTTTAACGTCAAAGATTTAGCCGGTGGTAACTTGTGGAATAGAAACCGGCTGGAATGTGGTTTAAACTAATCAAATCAAATTTTATTAGTCACATTTCACCTTAGAGTGAAATGCTTACTTACAAGCCCCTAACCAACAATGCAGTTTAAAAAAATATGGATAAGAATAAGTAAATAAAAGTAACAAGTTATTAAAGAGCAGCAGTAAAATAATAAAAATAACGTGATTATATACAGGGGGGTACCGGTACAGAGTCAATGTGCGGGGGCACTGGTTATTTGGGGCAATATGTAAACTCAGCAAAACAATAAACGTCCTCTCACTGACAACTGCTTAACATGTGTAAATCTTTGTATGAACATAACAAGATTCAACAACTGAGACATAAACTGAACAAGATCCACAGACGTGACTAACAGAAATGGAATAATGTGTCCCTGAACAAAGTGGGGGTCAAAATCAAAAGTCCGTATCTGGTGTGGCCACCAGCTGCATGAAGTAATGCAGTGCATCTCCCCCTCATGGACTGCACCAGATTTGCCAGTTCTTGCTGTGAGATGTTACCCCACTCTTCCACCAAGGTACCTGCAAGTTCCTGGAAATTTCTGAGGGAATGGCCCTAGCCCTCACCCTCCGATCCAGGGCTCTTCACTGGCCTCGTCGCTGGCATCTTCGCTGGCAACACTGACGTTCCTGTCTTGCAGGAAATCACACACAGAATGAGCAGTATGGCTGGTGGCAATGTCATGCAGGAGGGTCATGTCAGGATGAGCCTGCAGGAAGGGTACCACATGAGGGAGGAGAATTTCTTCCCTGTAACGCATAACGTTGAGATTGCATGCAATAACAACAAGCTTAGTCCGATGATGCGGTGACACACCACCCCAGACCATGACGGACCCTCCACCTCCAAATCGATCCCACTCCAGAGTACAGGCCTTGGTGTAACGCTCATTCCTTAGATGACAGACGCGCATCCGACCATCACCACTGTTGAGACAAAACCGCGGCCCGTCAGTGAAGAGCACTTTTTGCCAGTCCTGTCTGGTCCAGAGATGTGGGTTTGTCCGCTAAGGTGACGTTTTTGCCGGTGATGTCTAGTGAGGAGCTGCCTTACAACAGGCCTACAAGCCTTCAGTCCAGCCTCTCTCAGCCGATTGCGGACAGTCTGAGCACTGATAGAGGCATTGTGCGTTCCTGGTGTAACTCGGGCAGTTGTTGTTGCCATCCTGTACCTGTCCTGTAGGTGTGGTGTTTGGATGTACCGATCCTGTGCAGGTATTGTTAGACGTGGTGTGCCACTGTGAGGATGATAAGCTGTCCGTCCTGTCTCCCTGTAGCCCTAGCCACATCTGCAGGTTTCATTCCTCCTTGCAGCATGCCTAAGGCACGTTCACGCAGATGAGCAGGGACCCTGGGCATCTTTCTTTTGGTGTATTTCAGTAGAAAGTCAGTAGAAAGGCCTCTTTAGTGTCCTAAGTTTTCATCACTGTGACCTTAATTGCCTACCGTCTGTAAGCTGTTAGTGTCTTAACGACCGTTCCACTGGTATTTGTTCATTAATTGTTTATGGTTCATTGAACAAGCATGGAAACAGTGTTTAAACCCTTTACAATGAAGATCTGTGAAGTTATTTGTATTTTTACAAACTATCTTTGAAAGACCGGGTCCTGAAAAGGGACGTTACTGTTTTTGCTGAGTTTATATGAAGGTAGAGTTATTAAAGTAACTATGCATAGATGATAACAACAGAGAGTATCAGCAGTGTAAGAGAGGGGGGGGGGGCAACGCAAAAAGTCTGGGAAGCCATTTGATTAGCTGTTCAGGAGCCTTATGGCTTGGGGGTAGAAGCTGTTTAGAAGCCTCTTGGACCTAGACTTGGCGCTCCGGTACCGCTTGCCGTGCGGTAGCAGAGAGAACAGTCTTTGACAAGGGTGGCTGGAGTCATTGACAATTTTTAGGGTCTTCCTCTGACACCGCCTGGTATAGAGGTCCTGGATGGCAGGAAGCTTGGCCCCAGTGATGTACTGGGCCATTTGCACTACCTTCTGTAGTGCCTTGCGGTCGGAGGCCGAGCAGTTGCCATTCCAGGCAGTGATGCAACCAGTCAGGATGCTCTCGATGGTCCAGCTCTAGAACCTTTTTGAGGATCTGAGGAGCCATACCAAAACTTTTCAGTTTCCTGACGGAGAATAGATCATTTTCAGTTCATCGTCCAGCTCTAGCACAGACTCACCAGCCCTCTAGTCCCGAAGCCCTCCATCATCCAGTCCCCATTCCCATCCAGTTTTATGTTTTAGTCATTTAGCACATGCTCTTATCCAGAGCAATGAGGGTTAAGTTATTTGCCCAAAAGCACATCAACTGATTTTTTACCGAGTCAGTTCAGGAATTAGAACCAGCGACCTTTCGCTTACTGGCCCAACACACTTAACCGCTTAACCTCTAAGCTACCTGCCGCCATCCCAAGCCTCAACTCAAGCCTCCCAGCCCTTCTAGCCCTCAGCCCTGCTCTGCTATCAAATCACAGCAAATCACAACTATCAGCAGATGGATCGGTCAATACTGAAAGGACAATAATTTATTATTTTATTTTCTGTAGTTGAAGACAATGTGTTTGTGGGATTTTAACACAATGTGTGATTTTTATATCTGTGCATGAAACATTAATTCACTTCAGTTCAACCCCTTCCCAATTAGTATACAAGGTTATGAAAGTGATGTACTATTGTGGTATAAGTAAGGCAAAGATGCATTTAATTCATGCTTAGAAACGGAGGCTTTAAGACCCTGGCATGCATAAGTCATTGAGAAGGGGGCTGCAAGTGTTAAATTCATGTGATTTGGGACAGTGAGAGTTCATCTCTTTGACTCTGTCCATATTCTGTATTTTGTTTCTCCATTGGTTCTTAATTTATTCTGCAGCCGTCTCTGTACATTTTCTTTAGAAAATAAGTTGTGCAATCACTGTGCAGCACTGTGAGTTCTCTTCTGTTAACCAAGAGAAACCCGGCAGAGCCCAGTCCTTTGCTGAGCGCCAGTCACTCCAAGCCGCACAGCTGTGAAGCACACGCAAGCAGAAGGACAAGCACACACATACATATGCACGCACACTCACACACTCTTGGCACACATACACACACAGATAAAAGCACACATGCACACACACACATTTGTTTAACTATCCTTGTGGGGGCCAAACAATTGATTCCCATTCAGAATTCTATTTTCTCTAATCCCTAACCTTAACCATGACCTTACCCCCAAAACCCTATGTCCTAACCCTAACCCCTAACTCCAACCGTAATTCTAACCATAAAGAGATATTTCAGGATTTTGGCAATGGGGCCCTTTACTTCCCCAGAGTAAGATTAACTTGTAGATACCAATTTTATATCTCTGTGTGCACTTTGAAGGAAGTTGCTTACTAGCTCTAGTGCAATTACTAACTAGCGTTAACGCAATGACAGGAAGTCTATGGTGTCTGATAGCATGCTAGCAGATACTGTAACATAGACTTTGAGTCATTGCGCTAATGCTAGTTAGCATTAACGCAAGAAAATGTCTCTAACTTCCTTCATACTGGACACAGAGACATTACAAATGGTATCCACAAGTTCATCTGACTCTGGGGAAGTAGATAAAGGGCTATTGCCAAAATCCCAAATGATCCTTTAAACTCTATTTGTAACCCTAACCCTAACCCTAACTCCTAAGCCTAAAATAGCCTATTTCCTTCTGTTACCACTTGTCAGAATTGTCCTTGTTCTAGCCCCAACAAGGATAGTTACACCCAAAACACACACACACACAATCTCTGACTCACAAACACTAGCAGTATCCTGCGGTCAAGGGGAGGGATTTAAAATCCTCCAAGTAAAGCACATAAACCTAGTGAACTTGCCATTTTTGTCTCCTGCTGCCTATTGTTTTGTGGGCTACTTTTTACATGTTATCTTTTTATGCTTATCTTATTACATTTAAACCCTAATTAAAGGATTCGAACTGTAAACCTTCCCACCGCAGGCAGCTGTTGTTTCATGTGTCTGATAATCCATGCTTTGGAACATCACTTGAGGAGGCTCAAGCAATATACAATATACAGGACATAAACAAGGCGGGGTATTGTTGAGAATTAATTGGCAGGAAAAAGCTCCTTTCAGAATAAAATAAGGCAGTCACTGTGGTTTCCTGAGGACACACCAGTCTCAACCCTCTGTGTTCACTCTGCATGAGGTGTTCAGTAATGAGAGCAGCATTTGCTCATGCCCAGTTTCCAGACAGCCCCTTGCTGAGAGACAGCGAGGCAGGGAGGCTGCAGATAAAGAGCTGATAGAGCCTCCTGGCAGAAGCCGGTCCGGTTCAGTGGGTGGAGACAGTTTTTCTGGAGATAGTTGGCTGGACGTCAGACCAGAGACGTCAGGCTGCCTTGTTAGTGTGTGTGTGCCTCACCTTGATAACATAAGTGTGGTGAGGGATGGGGCAGGGACAGAGAAAAACAAGCACACCAGGGCTGTGTATGAGGCTCTGCATGTACGTGTGTATGGTTCTGTGCCTGCGTGTGTTGGCTCACGCAATGGATCCCTCCTAACAGTAACAACTGCAAAACATTTTGGGAAAGTGTTAAACTCAGAGACATTTTTCCCAGCTCAGGTTTCACAAAAACAGACCAAGCCCTCGATCTCTCTTGCCTTCCCTCCCCCACTCATAATTTTCCACAAATTTTTTCATGCTCCCCCTCCCTTCCCTCATCCTCTCTCTCATATGCACACTTCCTCCTTCCCCTCCTCTCTGTGCTGGCTGTTGTTGACTGACGGACAGTGCTGATTTACTCCAGGCTTGGATGGCTGCCATCTCATCTAAAAAATTGCACGAGTTGCAGGGCCAGCAGAGCCAAGTTCTGATGACAACAAGGTAGTAGATTGGCTCTTTGCCTCTCTCTGCACTGCTAAACCCCAGCAGGCCTGATGTGTCCAGCAGCTGGGAACAGAACCCATCTTCAACGTCTGTGCAATGGACTTATTTAGACATCATAGCATAAGAATGAGGAGGAGGGATGGCTGCCATTTTATGGCCACCTAACCAATTGTGCTCACAGCTGCGAGCTACCCAGTGACACGAGCCTACCAGACAAGCTAAATGACTTCTATGCTCGCTTTGAGGCAAGCAACACTGAAACGTGCACGAGAGCTTCAACTGTTCCGGATGACTGTATGATCACGCTCTCCGTAGCCGATGTGAGTAAGACCTTTAAACAGGTCAACATTCACAAGGCCGCAGGGCCAGACGGCTTATCAGGACGTGTACTGCGAGCATGCGCCGACCAACTGACAAGGTTCTTCACTGACATTTTCAACCTATCACTGACTGAATCTGTAATACCAACATGTTTCAAGCAGACCGCCATAGTCCCTGTACCCAAGAACACGAAGGTAACCTGCCTAAATGATTACTGACCTGTAGCACTCAGGTCTGTAGCTATGAAGTGATTTGAAAGGCAGATCATGGCTTATATTAACACCATTATCCCAGAAACCCTAGACCCACTCCAATTTGCATACCGCCCCAACAGATCCACAGATGCTGCAATCTCTATTGCACACTGCCCTTTCCCACACGGACAAAAGGAACACCTATGTGAGAATGCTATTCATTGACTACAGCTTAGCATTCAACACCATAGTGCCCTCAAAGCTCATCACTAAGCTAAGGAACCTGGGACTAAACACCTCCCTCTGCAACTGGATCCCGAACTTCCTGACAGGTGGTAAGGTTAGGTAACAACACATCTGCCACACTGACCCTCAACACGGGGGCCCCTCAGGGGTGTGTGCTCAGTCCCCTCCTGTATTCCCTGTTCACTCATGACTGCATGGCCAGGTACGACTCCAAAACCATCATTAAGATTTCCGATGACACAACACCGACAACGATGAGATGGAGAGGAGATGATTGTGGACTAGAGGAAAAGGAGGACCGAGCACACCCCCATTCTCATCAACAGGGCTGTAGTGGAGCAGGTTGAGAGCTTCAAGTTCCTTGGTGTCCACATCACCAACAAACTGTGCTGGTCAAAACACATCAAGGCAGTTGTGAATAGAGCACGACAACACCTATTCCTCTTCAGGAGACTGAAAAGATTTGGTATGGGTCCTCAGATCCTCAAAAAAGTTCTACAACTGCACCATCAAGAACATCCGGACTGGTTGCATCACTGTCTGGTATGGCAACTACTCAGCCTCTGACCGCAAGGCACTACAGAGGGTAGTGCGTATGACCCAGGAAATAACTTGGGCCAAGCTTCCTGCCATCCAGGACCTCTATACCAGGGGATGTCAGAGGAAGGCTCAAAAAATGTAAAAGATTATTGCCACCCTAGTCATAGACTGTTCTCTCTGCTACCGCACGGCAAGGTGTATCGGAGCACCAAGTCTAGGTCCAAAAGGCTTCTTAGCAGCTTCTACCCCAAGCCATAAGACTCCTGAACAGCTAATCAAAAGGCTACCCAGACTACTTGCATTGCCCCCTCTCTTTTACTGTTTTACACTGCTGCTACTCTCTGTTAATTATCTATGCATAGTCACTAACTCTACCTATATGTACATATTACCGCAACTACCTCGACTAACCGGATGCCCCCGCACATTGACTCTGTAGCATTTACTGTAGTAATTTTACAGATTGTAGTATACTGTAGCAATTACTGTAGTGATTTTTCAGATTGTAGTATACAGTAGCATTTACTGTAGTGTTGTGGCAGACATTATTGTAGTGTTTACTAGAGTGTTTTTTAAATTTTATCTTTAACATTATCAGGAATCAAGGTAAGAGCCAGTTGCAGACTGTCGAAGTAACAATGTTTATTGTAGCAACAGGGACAGGTAAGACAGGTCAAGGCATGCAGGGGTCGAAGAACCAGGGTAAGGCAAAGAACAGGATGGCAGGTGGACTCAGGGTCAGGGATTGGCAGAGTTCAGTTATCTAGAGGTGGCGCAAAGAAACAGGATGGCAGGCTCAGGGTCAGGCAGAGAGGTCAGGCGGGCGGGTACAGGGTCATGACATGCTAAGATCAAGAACCAGGAGGACGAGGAAAGGGAGGCTGGGAAACAATAGGAGCTGACAGGAAAAACGCTGGTTAGCTTGAACGAACAAGACGAACTGGCAACAAACAGACAGAGAACACAGATATAAATACATAGGGGAAAAAATACATAGGGGACTTGGACTGGTCTTCCACAGCAGGGTGGCATAGAGAGGAGGGCGAGTTAGGGGAGAAGAACAATTATCTTTCAGACCCACCAGTGCACTCACTCCAAGAAATGAGCTAGCTCTCTTAAAGGGACAAGTAGACACAAAATGACCGGCAGTACCACAATACAGAAAACTCTGGGTCTTAAGTCTGCGTATGCATTCAGCTGGAGGTAGCCTAGCCCTGTCAAGCTGCCTCGGCTTGGGAAGAGATGAATCGGCAGTGTCCAGAGGCTCTTGGAGGGACTCAGGTAAACACAGATTCTTTCGTGGACTTCCGGAGTTTATTAACTACAAGGTAGGATCCCTGAGTGAGCGATTGGACCGCAATCAAACCTCTTCTCCCTCCTACGTTCCCATAACCAACCATCGATCCGGATGTTTAAAGCTCATCCTTTACCTCCTCTGATAATCCATTCAGAAACATGTAGAACAGCGCTTCCGAGTTCCAGGTACCCTCCGCTGCTAGCATGCGGAACTCCATCGCATAGTTTGCCACAGTGAGGGTGTCCTGCCAAAGCTGGAGTAACTTCCGGGCGGCCTCTCTCCTGGAGATCAGAGCCTTGAACACCTTTCTCACTTCCGCCACGAATACCTCCAGACTGAGGCAGACGGTGGATTGTTGCTCCCACACTACCGTGGCCCAGGGAAGTGCCCTCCCGGACATCAGCGTAATAATATAGGCTGTCTTCGAGCTGTCCAAGGGGAACAAAGAAGGCTGCAGCTCGAAAACAAGGGAGCACTGGGAGAGAAAGGCCAGGCAGGTTCTGGAATCTCCATCATAGCGCTCCGGGGGAGGTAAGCAGGGTTCCAGGGAAACCGGCGTGACGGTGCTGCTACCAGCCGGTCTACAGAGGGGCTGGGAGGTTACCGTCATGGTTGGCTGCCCAGTAGGCAACCCACTGACTTGCTCCCGCACAATGTCCAATGCTTGGTCGAGACGTACCTGCCATCATACAGGAACTCCTTGTGCCTACCAATGGTTTCTCCTTGGGAGGAGATGGCATAGCAGAGCTGGTCCAAGTCTGCTGGGTCAGTCATGGCCAGTTCGTACTGTCAGGAATCAAGGTAAGACCCAGATGCAGAGTGTCAAAGTAACAATGTTTATTGTAGCAAGAGGGGCAGGCAAGACAAGTCAAGGCAGGCAGGGGTTGATGAACCAGGGTAAGGCAAAGGAATAGGACGGCAGGTGGACTCAGGGTCAGGGATGGGCAGAGTTCAGTTATCCGGAGGTGGGGCAAAGGTGCAGGACTGCAGGCAGGCTCAGGGTCAAGCAGAGAGGTCAGGTGGGCGGGTACATGGTCAGGACATGTAAAGGTCAAGAACCAGGAGGACGAGGAAAGAGAGGCCGGGAAACGATAGGAGCTGACATGAAAAACGCTGGTTAGCTTGAACGAACAAGACGAACTGGCAACAAACAGACAGAGAATACAGGTATAAATACACAGGGGATAATGGAAAGATGGGCAACACCTGGAGGGGGATGGAGACAAGCAAAAGGACAGGTGAAACAGATCACAGCGTGACAAACATAGAAGTGGAGGCTTTCTCCTTGAGGAAACCTGCTCGATAAATAACAAATTGTCTACAGTAACAGTCAAAAGTTTGCACACACCTACTCATTCAAGGGTTTTTCTTTATTTTTACTATTTTCTACATTGTAGAATAATAGTAAAGACATCAAAACTATAAAAGAGCACATGTGGAATCATGTAGTAATGAAATAAATGTTAAACATATCAAAATACATTTTATATTTGAGTTTCTTCAAAGTAGCCACCCTTTGCCTTGACGACAACTTTCCACGCTCTTGGCATTCTCTCATCCAGCTTCACCTGGAATTCTTTTGAAACAGTCTTGCAGGGGTGCCCACATATTGTGAGCACTTGTTGGCTGCTTTTCCTCTGCGGTCCAACTCATCCCAAACCATCTCAAATGGGTTGAAGTCTGGTGATTGCGGAAGCCAGGTCATCTGATGCAGCACTCCATCACTCTCCTTCTTGGTCAAATAGCCATTACAAAGCCTGGAGGTGTGTTGGGTCATTGTCCTGTTGAAAAACGAATGGTAGTCCCACTAAACGCAAACCAGATGGGATGGTGTATCGCTGCAGAATGCTGTGGTAGCCATGCTGGTTAAGTGTGCCTTGAATTCTAAATAAATCACTGACCAGCAAAGCACACCCACACCATCCCACCTCCTCCTCCATGCTTCACGATGCGAACCAAACATGCAGAGATCATCCGTTCACCTACTCTGCTTCTCACAAAACACAGCGGTTGGAACCAAAAATCTCAAATTTGGACTCATCAGACCAAAGGGCAGATTTCCACCGGTCTAATGTTCATTGTTCGGGTTTCTTGGCCCAAGCAAGTCTCTTCTTCTTATTTGCGTCATTTATTAGTAGGGTTTTTTCAGCAATTCGACCATAAAGCCTGATTCATGCATTCTCCTCTGGACAGTTGATGTTGGGATGTGTCTGTTACTTGAAGCCTGTGAAGCATTTATTTGGGCTGCAGTTTCTGAGGCTGGTAACTCTAATGAACTTATCCTCTGCAGCAGAGGTAATTATGGGTCTTCCTTTCTTGTGGCAGTCCTCATAAGAGCCATTTTCATCATAGCACTTGATAGTTTTTGCGACTGACTGACCTTCATGTCTTAAAGTAGTGATGGACTGTCATTTCTCTTTGCTTATTTGAGCTGTTCTTGCCATAATATGGACTTGGTATTTTACCAAATAGGGCAATATTCTGTATACCACCCCTACCCTACCTTGTAACAACACATCTGATTGGCTCAAACGCATTATGAAGGAAAGAAATTCCACAAATTAACTTAAGCTGGTTGAGAAAATGCCAAGAGTGTGCAAAGCTATCATCAGGACAAAGGGTGGCTACTTTGAAGAATCTCAATTTTAAAATTCATTTAGATTTGTTTAACACGTTTTTGGTTACTACATGATTCCATATGTGTTATTTCATAGTTTATAATACAATGTAGGAAATAGTAAATATAAAAGAAAAACCCTTGAATGAGTAGGTGTGTCCAAACTTTTGACTGGTACTGTATAACCTGTAGGTAGATAGGACTGGTGTTGGATAGTTCAGAGCTTCTGTTTCTATAACCTGTAGGGAACACAATATATGGTCTACTCTATACTTGGCATGTAGGTTTCTCACTTATGGGTGGCACAAATTGAGATATGGGGGATAGTGTTGGCAGTGTATACACAAATTAAATACTGTAATATTTACTATAGTTAAAAAACTGCAGTGTTTTTGCGGACTGTAGTGTTTTTACTAACATTACTGTAGTGTTTTTTTCACCCCGGATAATACAGTCTACTACAACATTCTATAGTAAATACTACACATGACCGAGGGATACTACAGCATGTAGTATAGTATTCAACAGTATACTTCAGTTTACTACAGAATTCTATTGTAAATAGTGTGGTATTCTATAGTAAACAGAAATATTTTTTCATGTGGGTCCTGTCCCAACTGTCATTCATTCACATACTGAGGTCACAGTGCCAGCCATCACAGCTAATCAACAGGCTCATCCCTAACGCTGAGGGCTGGCGTTATTACTCAGTGGAACCGTGTAAACTCCTGAACCCAGACTCCTCTAAGAGATAACATACAGACATCTGGAGCTGGAAGCCACCTGGGATGGATTCAGACTCCCATGATCTTCTCTGAGCTGGCAGCTCATCATTAACCTGATGACACTACTGTACCATGGGAACACATGAAAACATTCCTCAAGATAAACAAAACAACAAATTCACTGTATCTCATGAATAACATTGGGGAAGAGTACAGAGTTTCTTGTATGAAGGTTATCATTCCAAGTAGTACTTCAGTAGTACTCCAGCAATTACGTTATTATTTTTTAAATTGCACTTTGGATATTGACTTTGTTAAAAGTATTTAAAATAACCTGGCATGGAACCCCAGCTGAATCCACTCGGGAAACACAGCATAACAAAACAAATACAGACACTCAAATGAACAGATTTCCTCATAAATTATTCAGTTCAAAGACAGTCAGATGTAGAGATCAAAATGTTAAAAACTGTGAATTTAATCAACAGTGAGTGATGTGTAACATTTGTATTTTAAACTTCATTTTGGTGACTGCCTTGCCCATGATTTACTACAGCTGTCACCAACCTTTTCTGAGTCAAGATCACTTTCTCGTTCAAAAAGCATGTCGAGATCTGAGAAATGTTTAATATCACTTAAAAATGTAAAACTAACCTATCAAAAACAGTTCTGTTGGAATGATGTTTGTGCAGTAGGCCTTATACATTATCACAATATATTGGCCTGCCAATATTGTTCTTCTCAGACCATATTATATTTCAAACTCAAGCTTTGATAACAAAATAGATCAGTTGGTGTAGTGCTTGCAAGGCACAGCTGAGCATGAATTGAAATAATTAGCAAATAATTCGCTTTTTTATTTTAGTGGACTGATGGTACCTGCATCTGTCATGGTGCTTTTAAGAATACTGGCAACTCGGGGGAAAAACTAGGTCAAATCCTTTCCTGAGGAATATTAAAAAAGACACAGGCGGTTAATAATAAAAACGCAGGCCTATGGAGACACTTGGCTACTCATTCATTGCTGCTACAGCAGCGTTTTATGTTTTCAAATTGTGTTGAATAAAAACATTGTTGACAGTGCTGAATATACACTTAAACATGAACCCACTCTTAAAAACAGCATCTGTTGATTTCTTTGAGAGTCTCTCTCTGGTCATGGTTTTAAAAGTTATGCAATCTCATGTAGGCTATCAAACTTTGCTGTGGCCTGGTCATGGAAGCTGTGGGCACAGTGATTTGAGCTATGATTGGCCAGCACAACTAAATTTAGCCACAGCTCTCCCGGTCTGCGGGCTTCTGAATCAAGTGTCTACCTCCAAAAGCAAAACACAAAGAAAAAAAAGCGCAAGCGATCAATCGGTTGGTGACCACTGAATTACCAGATTGATGTAGTGATGATTACATTCTGTGTAGATCACAATAAGAGATCACAATAAGGACTTGAATTTTCCCATGGCATCTCATTGTCTTAATACTTTACTATATGCTGTAGACTACCTGATACTACCTCCATGAGATGTGCATAACTTGAATATTGACCTTTCTGTCGGGTCCTATTGGAGATACAGTGCATTTGGAAAGTATTCAGACCCCTTCCCCTTTTCCATATTTTGTTACGTTACAGACTTATTCTAAAAAAAAAAAATGTTGCACATCAACCTACACACAATAGCCCATAATGACAAAGCTAAAACAGGTTTTTAGACATTTTTGCAAATGTATTATGAATAAAAACCAGAAATACCTTATTTACATAAGTATTCAGACCCTTTGCTATGAGACTAAATAAATTGTTTCTACAACTTGATTGGAGTCTACCTGTGGTATATTCTAATTATTGGACATGATTTGGAAAGGCACACACCTGTCTATATAAGGTATCATAGTTGACAGTGCATGTCAGAGCAAAAACCAAGCCATGAGGTCGAAGGAATGGTCTGTAGAGCTCTGAGACTGGATTGTGTTGAGGCACAGATCTAGGGAAGGGTACCAAAAAATGTCTGCAGCATTGAAGGTCCCCAAGAACACAATGGCCTCCATCATTCTTAAATGGAAGTAGTTTGGAACCACCAAAACGGGCAAACTGTGCAATCAGGATAGAGGGACCTTGGTCAGGGAGGTGACGAAGAACCCAAAAACCCACTCTGAAAGTCTAGAATTCCTCTGTGGAGATGGGAGAACCTTCCAGAAGGATAACCATCTCTGCAACACTCCACCAATCAGGCCTTTATGGTAGAGTGGCCAGACGGAAGGCACTCCTTAGTAAAAGGCACGGCAGCCCACTTGGAGTATGCCGAAGGCACCTAAAGACTCTCAGACCATAAGAAACAAGATTATCTGGTCTGATGAAACCAAATTTAACTCTTTGGCCTGAATGCCAAGCGCCACGTCACCTAGCACCATCCCTACGGTGAAGCATGGTGTTGGCAGCATCATGCTGTGGGGATGTTTTTCAGCATCAGGGACTAGGAGACTAGTCAGAATCGATGGAAAGATGAAAGGTACAAAGTATAGAGATATCCTGAATAATAAACTGCTCCAGACTTCAGACTGGGGTGACGGTTCACCTTCCAACATGACAATGACCCAAAGCACACAACCAAGACAATGCATGACTGCCTGCGGGACAACTCTCTGAATGTCCTTGAGTGGCCCAGCCAGAGCCCAGACTGTAACCCGATCGAATATCTCTGGAGAGACCTGAAAATAGCTGTGCAGCGACGCTCCACATCCAACCTGACAGTGCTTGAGATGATCAAAAGAGAAGAATGGGAGAAACTCCCCAAATACCGGTGTGCCAAGCTTGTAGTGTCATACCCAAGTAGACTTGAGGCTGTAGTCACGGCCAAAGGTGCTTCAACAAAGTACTGAGTAAAGGGTTTGAATACTTATGTAAATGGTTTATTTAAAATAAAAAACATAAACATGTTTTTGTTTTGTAATTATGGGGTATTATGTGTAGATTGATCAGGGAAAAAATATTTCAGCAATTTTAGAATAAGGCTTAAACGTAACAAAATGTGGAAAAGGGGTCAGAATACTTTCCAAATGCACTGTAACTTCCTGTTGGCTTGCGTGAGTGAGTTCCTTAATAAAGGTCAGACAATAGTCTCTCAGTTTGCTGCATTTCTTGCACGAACTTGAAGCCAGACACAACAGGAAGCCAAAAGATCATTGTTGATTTAGTCATCAGTCTTCCAGTGGGCTGATGTGTGAAACCTCTACCTTCCCAGTTTGCTACATTTATACACAAAACAAACAGATTATGTAGCTCAGGTGTTCCATGCATTGCAGATAGTGCATTGCTGTGTAGGGACTGGGTTGACCGGGTTCCTATGTGTCAGATTGTGGTGCCGTTCAGTTGTGTTGTGTTGTGTGGTGTAGTATGGTGTGGTGTGGGAGGACCCTCCCCTGCAAACGGCTGTGACGCCGGAGAGATAGCGGTGAGTCTGTGGTTTCTACAGACGGAGGATCATGGCCACTGACAGTCTTGATGCGAGCCAGAACAGAACAGGCAGACGGGTAGGTGCCTTCAACTGCAGTCAAACCACTCATAGGGGACTTCTTTCCTGTTTCATCACATGATATGTCTTCTCAGCCACAAGAGCGGCACAGGAACGTTAGACCTGACAGAGAGAATGTGAACTGGCAGAGGAGTTCTTCAGATAGAAGTAGGACTAGAAGTAGTACTAGAAGTAGAATAAGAAGTAGTACTAGATGTAGAACAAGAAGTAGAACTAGAAGTAGGACTAGAAATAGAACAGGAGGTAGGACTAGAAATAGAACAGGAAGTAGTGCTAAAAGTAGAACAAGAAGTAGAACAAAAAGTAATACTAGAAGTTGGACTTGAAGTAGAACAAGAAGTAGAACTAGAAGTAAGACTAGAAGTAGGACTAGAAGTAAGACTAGAAGTAGGACTAGAAGTAGGACTAGATGTTGAACAAGAAGTAGAACTAGAAGTGTTATGTTTGCAAGCGAGCATCTTCGACTACTCACGTCACTTGACTTGTGGTAGAATGTTAAATTCTCGTTGCGGAAATTTGCAGAGTTACTCCTTTCTTATCTCTGTCTCTCCGTAGCGACGACCAATCTGACACCATGTTATGTTGGTTCCTTATATAATAACAAACCGGGGTGTAGGTTTAACTACTTTTTTTTTAACCTGTTACGAAAAGATGCTCGACTATGCTTGGAATTGATAGTTTTGGAAAGAAGACACTCTGACGTTTCCAGAACTGCAAAGATTTTCACTGTGAGTGCCGTTGAACAAAAGCTTCAGGCAAAACCAAGATGTTTGAGCGCCCAGGAAATGAACAGGATTTCTGAAGCTACGTTTTCCATGATCGCCTTATATGGCTGTGAATGCGACAGGAATGAACGGACACTTTCTATCGTTTCCCCAAGGTGTCTGCAGCATTGTGACATATTTGTAGGCATATCATTGGAAGATTGACCATAAGAGACTATAATTGCCAAGTGTCCCGCACGGTGTCTGCGTGGAAATTGGTGCGCAAAAGTCAGCTACCAGTATTTTTCCATCCGAATCAGAGAAGAATGCAGGCTTCCAGGGACGGCATTTCAATGAAGAGATATATGACAAAACACCTTGAGGATTGATTCAAACAACGTTTTCCATGTTTCAGTCGATATTATGGAGTTAATTCAGAAAAAAGTTTGACATGTAGGTGACTGAATTTTCGGTTAGTTTCGGTAGCCAAATGCATAGTAGCAAATGGAACGTTGTGTCCTACACAAGAATCTTTCAGGAAAAACTGGACATCTGCTATGTAACTGAGAGTCTCCTCATTGAAACATCTGAAGTTCTTCAAAGGTAAATTATTTTATTTGATCCCTTTGCTGGTTTTTGTGAATATGTTGAGTGCTAAATGCTAACGCTAAATGCTAAGCTAGCTATCACCACTCTTACACAAATTATTGATTTTCTCTGGTTCTAAAGCATATTTTGAAAATCTGAGACGACAGGATTGTTAAGAAAAGGATAAGCTTGAGAGCAGGCATATTTATTTCATTTCATTTGCGATTTTTAGAAATCGCTAACGTTGCGTTATGGTAATGAGCTTGAGGCTGTAGTAACGCGACCGCATGCGGGATGGGGCGGACTATGAGGTTAAAGAGTTTTTTAACCCTTTTTCGTGGTATCCAATTGTTGTAGTAGCTACTATCTTGTCTCATTGCTACAACTCCCGTACGGGCTCAGGAGAGACGAAGGTTGAAAGTCATGCGTCCTCCGATACACAACCCAACCAAGCCGCACTGCTTCTTAACACAGTGCGCATCCAACCCGGAAGCCAGCCGCACCAATGCGGCGGAGGAAACACCGTGCACCTGGCCACCTTGGCTAGCGCACACTGCGCCCAGCCTGCCACAGGAGTCGCTGGTGCGTGATGAGACAAGGACACTCCTACCGACCAAGCCCTCCCTAACCCAGGCGACGCTAGGCCAATTGTGCGTCGCCCCACGGACCTCCCAGTCGCGGCCAGTTACGACAGAGCCTGGGCGCGAACCCAGGGACTCTGATGGCACAGCTGGCGCTGCAGTACAGCGCCCTTAATCACTGCGACACCCGGGAGGCCCTGGTTTAACTACTTTTAATGAACATATACTTCAGCTAGAAAACTCTGGGTTTAACCATGCAAGACATTCTTTAACCATCCGCCTCCCGCATAGCCTGCTGGGTAACGTAGTCTAAATGTTATTAACACATAACAACACATATTCTTTCCTTTAAAAGAAAACTACTTTTCTATGTAACTACACATGTCACATCACATTTGTTTTCTCAACCTGCATAACATGCTATTTTCAATAACACATTTCTTTCCCCCCAAAAAATGTTTTCCTGAAAAAAAAGGTATTTTTTCAATTAAATATAGTCTGTCCAACAATACTCTATTGTGGCCCTATTTCTTTTCACATAAACCCAACATTCAGTCCAGGTGCCCCTTTATTGATTTTTTTTTAGCAATTCTCAATAAGCCTTTCTGTAACGGTTCTCTTGTGGTGAAGGAGAGTCGGACCAAAATGCAGCGTGTAGATTGCGATCCATGTTTAATAAACAAACGTAAAACACGAATCAATTACAAACACTACAAAACAAAGAACGTAATGAACGTAACGAAAACCGAAACAGCCTATACTTGTGTAAACTAACACAGAGACAGGAACAAGGACACTAAGGACAATCACCCACGAAACACACAAAGAATATGGCTGCCTAAATATGGTTCCCAATCAGAGACAACGATAAACACCTGCCTCTGATTGAGAACCACTTCAGACAGCTATAGACTTAACTAGAACACCCCACTAAGCTACAATCCCAATACCAACACACCACATACAAAAACCCCATGCCACACCCTGGCCTGACCAAATAAATGAAGATAAACACAAAATACCTCGACCAGGGCGTGACACTTTCAGGGGCTCTGACATTCCTTTTTGGTTGTTCTGCTGAAGTGCTTCCTGAAACAGTTGGACAGCGTTCATTGTCAGTCAGGGTGTTCTGACTTTTGTCTCAGTTGTGATCCATGCTCCGTTTGGATTTCATAGGATCGCGGTGCAACTTCTCTCTGCACATACCCTTGCTGCATCCAGGATCCTGTAGTGATGTCTCATAGTCGTACATGATCTCCAGGTTTCAGTTCAGGTAAGTGTCTTGCAATTTGTCGTGTCGCTGTTTTTGTTTGTCTTTCCGTTTTTCCTTTGCGAGTTTGACTTTGTGAGCACCTCTGAGTGTTAGCAAGTCCTCATGGATGGGTAGGTTGGTTCTGATGCGATGTCCCATCAACATTTGTGCAGGTGAAAGTTTGTTTTGCATCGGTGCACTGCGGTAGATCATCAGATTTTTTAGGAAATCCTCCTTTCTATCGTGTGCCTTTTTCATCAGACCTTTGACAATTTTGACTGAACTCTCTGCTAAGCCGTTGGACCTTGGGTAGTTGGGGCTGGAGGTGTTGTGTCGGAATCCCCAGTCATTAGCAAACGATCAGAATTCGTAACTTGAGAACTGCGGGCCATTGTCCGAGTACAGTTCAGACGCAACCCCATCTCTTGCAAAGACTGATTTCAAGTAGGTGATTACAGCTTTGCTCGAGGTAGTTGGCAGTGTTGCTACTTCAGGGTAGTTTGAGTAGTAGTCGGTAACAACAATGTGACTTTTGCCATTGCAGTCAAAAAGGTCAACTCCAACTTTATAGTAGGGTCTGTTGGGTACTGGATGAGGCATTAGCGGCTCTGCTTGTTGCTTTGGCCTGTAGGTCAAACACAGTTCACCTGAAGCAGTGGTCTGGCTGATTTCCTGATTCATTCTTGGCCAGTACATTACTTCTCGTGCTCATCGTTTGCATTTTTCCTCACCCAAGTGGACCTCGTGTATTTTCAGTAGTATTTTTTTGCGTAGTGTCATGGGAATGACAATCTTGTTACCTTTGAACACTATATCATCCACAACGGTGAGCTCTGCTCTGCACATCCAGAAATCCTATATTCTCCTTGGACAGTTGTTTTTCTGTGCAGGCTATCCTATCAGTGTTGTTTCTTTCAACTCTGTCATTGTTTGGTCAGCTGCGGTCTCTCTTTTGATCTGCTCCATTCTCTCAGAAGACACAGGAAGTGATGTTTACGATCATGTCGACATAGGCCTGAATCTCAGTGTTTTTCTGTGTGTCGAAGCTCTCCTTCTTGTCGACTGCTCGAGAAAGAGTGTCGGCGGCGAACATGAACTTTCCCGGGGTATAGATCATCTTCACATCATACTTTTGTAGTCTGATTAACATTCTCTGGATTCTCATTGGACAAGCATTCAGTGGCTTAGACATGATTGACACCAATGGTTTGTGGTCGGTTTCTACTTCGAAGTCTCGTCCGTAGACGTATTGGTGAAACCTTTCGCAAGCGTATGTGCTCGCCAGTAGTTCTTTCTCTATTTGTTCATACCTTGTCTCTGCGACTGTCAAGGCTCTGGACGCATATGCGACGGGTTGCCATGTATCGTCATGCTGTTGCAGAAGAACTGCTCCCAGGCCAAACTGTGACGCGTCTGCAGAAATCCTTGTGCTTTTCTCTGGATCTTCTGTGATTGTCTTCTTTAGGTTTTTGAAGCGGTTTTCCTGTTCATGGGACCATTCCCATTAATCTTTCTGTTCCAGAAGACATCTGAGTGGAGCCAACCATGCTGACAGTTGAGATATGAACTTTGCAAGGTAGGTGATTATGCCCATGAAGCTTCTTACATTGTCCTTGTTCTTCGGGCACTCCATGTTGTTGATGGCTGATGTTTTCCTCTGGTCTGGTTTGACTCCGTCCTCAGAAAGTACATCTCCCATGAAGGTAAGTGTTTTCACACCAAACTCGCATTTGTCCTTGGTTGGCTTTCCGTGTCAGGTCCAGCACTTGTCTCACTCTCGCATCGTGTTCTTCTTTTGTTGACCCCCAGACGAGGATGTCATCCATCATGATCTCCACTCCTGGAATGTGCTCGAAGATCATGTGGATTGTATTGTGGTAGACCTCTGGCGCTGAGAGAATCCCATATGGTAGATGAAGAAATCTGTGCCTGCCCTCAGGTGTGTTGAATGTGCATAGCCTTGAGCTTGTATCATCTAGCTTCATTTGCCAGAATCCTGATGAGGCATCAAGCTTACTGAACCACTTTACTCCAGCAAACTGCGACATTATCTCTTCTCCGGTCGGCAACTTGAAATGCTCTCTCTTGATTGCTTTGTTGAGATCTCTCAGGTCTAGACATATCCTGCGCTCGCCGTTCTGCTTCACCACAATAACCAGTGAGCTTACCCAGTCTGTAGGTTCATCCATTTTTGTGATGACGTCCACCTTTTCCATGCGTCCGAGTTCCTCTTTGAGCTTTTTCCTCAGTGCAAATGGAACTTTTCTGCATGCATGTACAACTGGAGTAATTTTGTCATCAGTACATATTTTGTGTTCTCCTGGTAAACATCCAAGACCCTCAAGCACATCCTCATACTCAGCCAGTATTGATTCTTGGTCATTTCCAGTCTGTGATGTCACTACATACACTCTGTTCAACAAATTGAGCTTTTCACATGCATTGATTCCTAGAAAATGCTGTTCACTCTTTTCCACAATCAGCAGCTGTGCTCTGAACTGTTTTCCTTTATGCTGTAAAGTTACTATGCAGCTACCTTTGACTGGTATGTTCTCCCCAGTATAACCAGTAACTTTTTCACCGGGTGTATTTTGCTCTTCACCTTCAGTGTTTTGTAGTCATCCAGCGACAACAGGTTTACCTGTGCTCCAGTATCAAGCTTGAATGATATTATAGTTTCATTCACAGTCAATGGCACAATCCATTCAGCATTTACTGCATTGCATATTTCCACAGAATCAACAAACTAATTCTTCCATCTCCTCCACTGTGTGAACCTTTTTCTTTGAAGGCTCAGCTTTGCAGCATTTTGCAGCATTTTGCGAAATTATTATTTTTCCCACAGTTGTTACATGATTTGCTATTTGCAGGGCATTTTTTTGGCTTGTGGATAAATCCACATTTTCCACATGTAGTGTTTTGATACCTCTCTTTTGCTTGTTTTTGTTTTGTACGGTGTTGTGTCTATTGCTCCTCTCTTTTTATTTCATACACTGACGTCTCATCCCTGCACAGCTCTTTAGCTTTGTGCTCTAGTGGTTTCAGCTGCCCGACACATATTCACTGCTTTATCCAAAGTTCAATCTTGCTCTTGCAGCAATCTCTCCTTGAGTCCATTATCAAGTATGCCACAGACTATCCTGTCTTTCACTAGTGAGTCTTTCAGATTTTCAAATTCACACGTTTTGCTCAGTGTGTTCAGCTCAGTCAAATACTGTTCAAACTGACTCCTTGTTTATGATCATGAGAGAAAAACTTGTATCTCTCAAACGTGACGTTCTGGCTTGGTACAAAGTACTCCTCAAATTTAGCCATTAGCACAGTCAATGTCAAGTTTGTCTCGTCTTGCTGAAAGCTATTGTAAATGTCCAATGCATCCTCTCCAATAACATGTAGAAAAATAGAAGCTTTCAATTTGCCATCATCTCTCCGTGCACCACTGGCTGCTAGGTAGATATTGAATCTCTGCTTGAAACGTTTCCAATTGTCAGCTAAATTGCCTGTTAACTGCATAGGAGTAGGAGGACTAAGCCTATCCATGACGGAGAACAGGAACAGTGTCAATTTCTCTTACTTCAGTATGTTGCTCATCAACTTGCTCGTCAACAGATTCCAATGCAGCCTCGCTCTCGCTGCTGTCACTCTCGCTGCTGTCGCTCTCGCTGCTGTCACTCTCGCTGCTGTCACTGCTGCTGTCGCTCTCGCTGCTGTCACTCTCGCTTCTGTCGCTCTCGCTACTGCTGTCACTCTCGCTGCTGTCACTCTTGCTGCTGTCATTCTCGCTGCTGTCACTCTCGCTGCTGTCACACTCGCTGCTGCGGCTCGTTGTCCTCGCTCTTGCAAGCTAGCATCTTCAACTACTCACGTCACTTGACTTGTGGTAGAATGTTCCATTTTCGTTGTGGAAATTTGCAGAGTTAATCCTTTCTTATCTCTGTCTCTCCGTAGCGACGACCAATCTGACACCATGTTATGCTTGTTCCTTATATAATAACAAACTGGGGCGTACTTTTAACTACTTTTAATTAACATATATTTCAGCTAGAAAACTCCATGTTTAGCCATATGCAAGGCATTCTTTAACCATTCGCCTCCCGCATAGCCTGCTGGGTAACGTAGCCTAATGTTATTAGCACATAACAACACAAGAAGTAGGACTAGAAGTAGAACAGGAAGTAGTACTAGAAGTAGAACAAGAAGTAAGACTAGAAGTAGTACAAGAAGTAGGACTAGAAGTAGAAGAAGAAGTAGGACTAGAGGTAGAACAAGAAGTAGGACTAGAGGTAGTACTACAAGTAGGACTGGAGGTAGAACAAGAAGTAGGACAATAAGTAGGACTAGATGTAGGACTAGAAGTAGTACTAGAATTAGGACTAGAAGTAGAACTAGAAGTAGGACTAGAAGTAGAACTAGAAGTAGAACAATAAGTATTACTAGAAATAGGACTAGAAGTAGGACTAGAAGTAGGACTAGAAGTAGTACTACCCCATAGTAATGTTAAACCACTGTATGTCTTTGTGTTTTTCATTCTTATATCAGCATTGTTTATAGAGAGTAATGTTGTGTTCCTGATAAAAACGTGGTCTGGAGTTATTTTCAAGGTTTCTTGGGAAAACCTGCAAGTGCTGATCCAGAGAGAAAATAGATAACACGCGTTGTTATGTCCTGTAAATAATACCATTCTAATGTTTTAGCGACAACAACAGGCATAACACCATTGTTTCGGGCCCAGTCCCACCTGTGATAATGTTCCCTTTTTGACAAGATTACAGCATGTCTGATAAGCTCTCCAACACATACCATACATTTGTTTTTATTTATTTAACCTTTATTTTGACAGGGAGTCATGCTGAGAACTAGGTCTGTTTTACAGATGAGCATCAATAAAGCTGTGGTCCTTTTGAAAACAATGATTTGGTGTTTTACAGGGGTCTGTCTATAATAGTCTTAGCTCACAATCATAGAGATTGCCACCATTACGCTTGATAAATCCAATCATGGACATGATAAAGAGAGATGATTGCATCTAATCTGCATTGAGTTACACCCTGCTGTTTCTAACATTGGACCACAGCTCTAATCTGGCTATTGACAGAAGGATTTCATCCTGGTAAAAATGACATCAGTTCCCACACAGTGTAAGCAGTCAGAGGGGATAAACAGAACAAACACCCAGATTTGGGTATGTCTGTATGTCATCTTGAATGCAGTTCCATGATAGAAGGACCCCGCAGAGATCAAGGCAAAGATGCCACAATCAGGGGACCCAGATGACCACCTGCCTACAGTACAGGGCAGATACGATCTCATGTATGGCTATAGTACCACAATAATTCAACGGTGATGACAGTACTGAAACAGTTTTTCTGTGTCACACACCATACAGATAATCAGAAAACACAAAGTGTTTAGTCAACATAGATAGATAATCCCATTATACATCATTATAGTTACATAAAGTCAGCGGTAAAGATCCCCTACCACTCTGGTTGGGCCCTGTGTCCATGGTAACAATCTGTCTAAGCGTGACAATGTTTTGTCACATTTCATTGCACTTTACTGTCACGTTGCCTTTCATTCGGTATGACTAGGCTCACTCTCATTGTATAAGCTTTCATGGCTGTCTCAAACTACTCATTCAGACCTGTTGTTTTTGCAGAAACATATAGATTGTCAAGAGCGTTCCACTTCAGTAAAGACAAGCACACATATAGAGATGAATAAACTGCTCTCTCAGGGTCCTACACAATGACTCTTACAATGCCTCCACTGGCACAGAGGATTTGGCAATTAGACTGTGACTGTTTCTGGCAGGAGTCCAGGGTCACAGCCCAATGGCTTCTGACTCAGTCAGGGTCCAGGCAGGGGGGATTGTTTACCAGTTGGATTTTAAGGCAGGGGGGTGGGGTAATTACAATGGTGCGGAAAACAAACAGAGGATGTAGAGAAAGAGAAGTGGTTGATGGCATACTTGGCTGATAGTCTGATTATTTATTTCTTATTGGTCTAATGGGAGCTTGTGTTTCCGTTGCTGTAGGATGTTTGGACTGAAAGGTGCAGACAACACATGTTCCAACACTATAACATGCTGGGTTATTACCACATGCTCCAACACTATAACATGCTGCGTTATTACCACATGCTCCACCACTATAACATGCTGCGTTATTACCACATGCTCCACCACTATAACATGCTGCGTTATTACCACATGCTCCACCACTATAACATGCTGCGTTATTACCACATGCTCCAACACTATAACATGCTGCGTTATTACCACATGCTCCAACACTATAACATGCTGCGTTATTACCACATGCTCCAACACTATAACATGCTGCGTTATTACCACATGCTCCACCACTATAACAAGCTGAGTTATTACCACATGCTCCACCACTATAACATGCTGTGTTATTACCACATGCTCCAACACTATAACATGCTGAGTTATTACCACATTCTCCACCACTATAACAAGCTGAGTTATTACCACATGCTCCACCACTATAACATGCTGTGTTATTACCACATTCTCCAACACTATAACATGCTGAGTTATTACCACATGCTCCACCACTATAACATGCTGCGTTATTACCACATGCTCCAACACTATAACATGCTGCGTTATTACCACATTCTCCAACACTATAACATGCTGCGTTATTACCACATGCTCCAACACTATAACATGCTGCGTTATTACCACATGCTCCACCACTATAACATGCTGCGTTATTACCACATGCTCCAACACTATAACATGCTGCGTTATTACCACATGCTCCAACACTATAACATGCTGTGTTATTACCACATGCTCCAACACTATAACATGCTGCGTTATTACCACATGCTCCACCACTATAACATGCTGAGTTATTACCACATGCTCCAACACTATAACATGCTGCGTTATTACCACATGCTCCAACACTATAACATGCTGAGTTATTACCACATGCTCCAACACTATAACATGCTGCGTTATTACCACATGCTCCAACACTATAACATGCTGAGTTATTACCACATGCTCCAACACTATAACATGCTGCGTTATTACCACATGCTCCAACACTATAACATGCTGCGTTATTACCACATGCTCCAACACTATAACATGCTGCATTATTACCACATGCTCCACCACTATAACATGCTGAGTTATTACCACATGCTCCAACACTATAACATGCTGCGTTATTACCACATGCTCCAACACTATAACATGCTGCGTTATTACCACATGCTCCACCACTATAACAAGCTGAGTTATTACCACATGCTCCACCACTATAACATGCTGTGTTATTACCACATGCTCCAACACTATAACATGCTGAGTTATTACCACATTCTCCACCACTATAACAAGCTGAGTTATTACCACATGCTCCACCACTATAACATGCTGTGTTATTACCACATTCTCCAACACTATAACATGCTGAGTTATTACCACATGCTCCACCACTATAACATGCTGCGTTATTACCACATGCTCCAACACTATAACATGCTGCGTTATTATCACATTCTCCAACACTATAACATGCTGCGTTATTACCACATGCTCCAACACTATAACATGCTGCGTTATTACCACATGCTCCACCACTATAACATGCTGCGTTATTACCACATGCTCCAACACTATAACAAGCTGAGTTATTACCACATGCTCCACCACTATAACATGCTGTGTTATTACCACATTCTCCAACACTATAACATGCTGAGTTATTACCACATGCTCCACCACTATAACATGCTGCGTTATTATCACATTCTCCAACACTATAACATGCTGAGTTATTACCACATGCTCCAACACTATAACATGCTGCGTTATTACCACATGCTCCAACACTATAACATGCTGCGTTATTACCACATGCTCCAACACTATAACAAGCTGAGTTATTACCACATGCTCCACCACTATAACATGCTGAGTTATGACCACATTCTCCAAGACTATAACAAGCTGAGTTATTACCACATTCTCCAACACTATAACATGCTGAGTTATTACCACATGCTCCAACACTATAACATGCTGAGTTATTACCACATGCT
>NC_068449.1:20615941-20688441 GCF_023373465.1 Oncorhynchus keta
TCCCCAGTCCACCTGGCCATGCTGCTGCTCCAGTTTCAACTGTTCTGCCTCACTATTATTTGACCATGCTGGTCATTTATGAACATTTGAACATCTTGGCCATGTTCTGTTATAATCTCCACCCGGCACAGCCAGAAGAGGACTGGCCACCCCACATAGCCTGGTTCCTCTCTAGGTTTCTTCCTAGGTTTTGGCCTTTCTAGGGAGTTTTTCCTAGCCACCGTGCTTCTACACCTGCATAGCTTGCTGTTTGGGGATTTAGGCTGGGTTTCTGTACAGCACTTTGAGATATCAGCTGATGTACGAAGGGCTATATAAATCAAATTTGATTGATTGAGCGTCATGGTTTGGGGCTGCTTAGATGCCTCAGGGCCTGGACAGCTTGCTATCATCGACGGAAAAATAAATTCCCAAGTTTATCAAGACATTTTGCAGGAGAATGTAAGGCTACCTGTCCCCCAATTGAAGCTCAACAGAAGTTAGGTGATGCAACAGGGCAGCAACCCAAAAGACAGAAGTAAATCAACAACAGAATGGCTTGAACAGAAGAAAATACGCCTTCTGGACTAACCCAGTTAGTCCTGACCTCAACCCGATTGAGATGATGTGGCATGACCTCAAGAGAGAGGTTCACACCAAAATCCCAATATTGATGAACTGAAACAGTCTTGTAAAGAGGAATGGTCCTCAATTCCTCCTGACCGTTGTGCAAGTCTGATCCGCAACAACAGATAACATTTGGTTGAGGTTATTGCTGCCAAAAGAGGGTCAACCTGTTATTAAATCCAGGGGTCACATACCTTTTCTAACCTGCACTGTAAATGTTTACACGGTGTGTTCAATAAAGACATGGAAAATGCTAATTGTTTGTGTTATTAGTTTAAGCAGACTGTTTTTGTCTATTATTGTGACTTAGATGAAGCTCAAATAAACTGTTATGACCAATTTATGCAGAAATCCAGGTAATTCTAAAGGTTTCGCATACTTTTTCTTCCCACTGTATAGTCACTGAGAGTGTGTTATCACTCAAAGTTGTCTCTGTGTCTGTCTCTTCTCTCTCTCTCTCCAACTAAACCTGGCTCAAAGGCACAATAAGATTGTGACTATAAACACTTACCAAGAAAATTTGATTCTTTATTGACCGTGATAGGGAGGTCTGGATATTGTCCTCCCAGTTCAGCTCAGTTTTCCCCTGGGAGAGGTGATGATGTTAAGGGGTTGGCGAAGGCTTCCCCTCTCAAGCACCCCTAAGAACAGTCAAAGTCACAAGTGGAGGACAAGAATGAAATCCCCCCTGTTCCAATGCCCCCTCCATTCTGGCTGACCTCAAAGTTCATCAGCCAAGCAATGACGGAAATATCATTTTCCTAGTCAGTAAATAGGTTAATTGTATACAGAAGGAGAAGTCTTTGAATTATATGTGCTTCCTTTGTGAAAGTTTTTTGGAAACTTGTCACTTTCCTCAGAGAAAAGGGAACTTATTAATATGCTGCTTTAAAGATCCACCATGACCCTAAAGGGCTGCCTTAGAATGTTATCATGCATTACCATCTCATCCTGTCTCATCCCCCACTCTGCTCTCTCACGCTAAATAACTCGGTTACGCAAGTCTGCTGTGAGAATCACGACACCATATATAATTGATATCACTCTGTTTACTTAAAAGACCAATAGAATGGCTCGACACAGGCAGCTCCATGTTGTTGTAAACAAGAGAAGGCCGGCAGCATGGCCAGCCAGTAATAACTCTCTCTCTTAGTGTCTTGGTTTGTAGGAGTATTAATTCAATATCCTGCTGCAGCATTTGAATAATGAAAGATGCATGTACTGTAGCAGCTGGGTCTCTGAGACTGAGAAACAAGGAACTCTCTATCTCTTTCTCTCTCGTTCTCTGTTTTTGTCCTCCAACAGCTCCACTCACGTGGTTCTCACACCCTGAAGCCTCACGCTCTCAATCAGGCCCATGTGGTTTCAGAGCACTACAATGGCGTGGCCCATGCTATACACTCTCCAGACTAGAGTGTTGTTAGTGTTGTAGCTCGGACAAGGCTGCTTGTGTTTGACTTGAAGTGGATCACCACTGAATACACATCAGCATCACTACTGATACAGCTGTCATCTTGGTTGCACAAAGACAGTATGTGCTATGGATTTGATGGATTCATTCAGAATATTGACAGATAATCTACATAAATATGATGTGTTTACACTGTTACACTCAGTCCTGTTGGTAAGCATGTGTTATGGATAGGGTGGCTGTTTGGAACTCTGTTGATGTCTCAGGGTTAAACCTCTGACATCTATCAGTAAAGGGTTAATGGCATGACCTTTTACAACCCCAGAGTAGTGCATGCTTGGGAATCCCCTACACAGAGTACTCATCCTGCAGCACATCTTAAACACACAACCCCCAGCCCTGGCTCTGGAAGCCCCCACAGAGCCCTGAGGGCCTCAGGAGAGGGGACACACATTACGTACTTGATAACACTCTTAAACCCCTCCACACAGCTACATGGACTGTCATGTCAGTTAGTAAAGTGGCCATTTTACCTGGTAAACAAGACTGTAATTTGCCATGGGATGGATTAAGTGCTTTGGATTAATGGAGTGAGATTTAAATAAGCACCACTCTTGAGCATGGGAACTGTCTGGTTGAGCTCCTTTTTGACGATATGTTCCATCTACAAGGACTGAAATAGCTTCACCGCGTGTGTATTCTTTACTTCATTTTAACTACAGTACTTTTTTGTCCACTTACTGTACGGATGTTGGCAGTGCTGCTTGTTTTTTCCTCAATAATTACTGTAGTGGTAATTCTGAGGCTCATCTGAACAGTTAAACTAAACAAGCTGATGTCTCCTCCACTGATTCAGCCCCTCATTACTGGTAGAGGGAGGGAGGGAGGGAGGGAGGGAGGGAGGCAGGCAGGCAGGCAGGCAGGCAGCAGGCAGGCAGGCAGGCAGGCAGGCAGGCAGGGAGGGAGGGAGGGAGGGAGGGAGGGAGGGAGGGAGGGAGGGAGGGAGGGAGGGAGGGAGGGAGGGAGGGAGGGAGGGAGGGAGGGAGGGAGGGAGGGAGGGAGGGAGGGAGCGGCGCCCCCTTGAGTCTGAGGTAATCACGCGATTGGGATAATGACCCTGTATAAAACACAAACTGGATGTTGATGCCACTTGCCAGAGGGAAGCCATTAATGCCTTGCTAATTAAAGGTAATAAGGGCCTGCTGCAGTGCTGCCTGCTGCCGCTGGGACCGGCTGACCTCAACCTGATCTCTAACATGCTATAAGCTTCAATTAGAGACTCAATATCTTCAAACATGTTTTCCCAGTTACATGCAGCATTAAGTTTCATAGTAAAAGCCATGATGCTCCTTGATCCTTTAGTGTGGAGGAGATAAGCTGACGGGTTTGACGGTTGTATAAAGAGGTTGTGAATGTTGTGAGTGTTGCTGGCAGGTCCCTTTCCCAAGCCCCCAGCAGCAGACACATGCACCAGTGATGCGACATGTGTAAACAAAAAGGGCTTTTGTGATATAGGCTATAAATAATTCATGAAAACAAAAACAGTATTAGTTTCACTCACAACTACAGTAGGAAATAAATGAATAACTGGTCAGCCCAACAGAAGGATAATAGTAGTAGATGATATTGACCTTGGGAAGAGTCTCAGAGTTCCTGACCTCTGTATGGTGAAAATATCCCCAGCCCAGTCAGTCACATAGTGAATCAGGGGTCTGTGGCTATGAAACAATATCAGAGAGAGAGAGAGAGAGAGAGAGAGAGAGAGAGAGAGAGAGAGAGAGAGAGAGAGAGAGAGAGAGAGAGAGAGAGAGAGAGAGAGAGAGAGAGAGAGAGAGAACATACTGATATGAGTAATGGCAACCAGCTGCTTGTGCTATTCGCTAAAAATAAACACACATGTGGGACAGGTGTGTGTGTGTGTGTTTGTGTGTGTAAGCTCAACGATGAGCGTTTGTGTTGGTTTAGGTAGAGGCCAATTGTATGGCACTGGCACTCTGCTGTTCCGACAAGTTTTTGTCTGTTATTGTGTTATACTGTACTGTATGTACAGGTCAGTGATCAGAAAAATACAATATGAAACCAAAGTATTATATCTCAGGCTACCAGCTGCATTTCTCTTCCAATCTCCAGCTCTCAGGAGGGACTCTCTCTGGAACATGAGCAGTAACATGTTCTGCAGAGGTAAGACCAAAACCCAGAGCAGCAAAAACAATCAGATAGGGAATACTGGGAGTTAAGAGTGGGCCCTGAGCCAATAATAACAACTCTCTCATCGCCAAAGAGAAAGAGAGAGAGTGAGAGAGACAGAGATGGAGGGAGAGAGAGAGAGAGAGAGAGAGAGAGATGAGAAAGACAGAGAGAGAGAGAGAGAGAGAGAGAGAGAGAGAGAGAGAAAAGAGATGGAGTGAAGAGATGGGTCAGGAACAGAGGGAGTGAGAGTATGAGTGTTTATCAGTGAATAGGTTGATATGGGCCTCTGTTTGTGATGTGAAGTGTGACAGAAACTAGAGGAGGGGTCATGTGTGACCACAAACCCAACCTCATGTTCTGATGACACGTTCCCCCCCAAAAACACCCCCTCCAGACACACACAAACGGATGGTGTGATTTTCACATAGCTCATCTTCTATGGCACCATGAAGTTAACCATAGGCTTGTATTTGCCACAGATAACATCACACATCCCACTCTCCAGACAACCACTGTCTGTACACAGTTATATGTGTGATACTGGCAAATTATTAAATAAAACACACGCAAACACACACTCACACACAAAACAAACTTTGCGATATCCTGTTTTCCTATACAGCTACCGCTCTAAAAATAGTGCATTGGCTTGTTATTGCAGTTCCACTAAAGGGATTATTGAGGCCTCTCTCATTGTTCTCTCTGGTTTCCTGGGGCTCAGTGGTCTTTCTTTCTGCTTGTCTGTCTGTCTGTCTGTCTGTCTGTCTGTCTGTCTGTCTGTCTGTCTTTCTTTCTTTTGCCATCAACACCTTTTCACCCTTCTACCCTTCATAGCATCTGATCTGCTATGTGTACAGTACTCAACTGCATTTGTGTAGTATGTAGTCAATGAGTATGCGCTGCATACCATTCCTGTTCCATAGAATTCTAATCCCACCACAATGCAGTAAATGTGCAAGGCTTGAGTTCCACTCATAATGCAAAGAATGCTTGGTGCATTCAACCCATGCTTGGGATATAGTATGCAGAGACTTTGCATTGAGTGACATGGGAGTATAATCACATTTGAGACAGGTCATAAAGTCAGCCACTTGTGTGGATTCCAGGGCAGAAAGTTTAAAGGGCAGAATGCAGGTCACAGTGGTAAAAGTAGAACAGGGTGGTTCTCTGGTCTGCTCTGTAGGAACTCTCCCACTGTGTGACTGACTGCTGTGAGTGTCTTCACTGACCAGTGACCCAGATTACCAGCCTCATGACTGTCTAGGAGTTATGGTTATCTTCTCTACACAGCAACAGGGTCTCTCATAATGATAGGGTAAACTCTGTGGTATGACTACATGTCATACTTCAGCTTTTACTGTAGAGCTCAAAGAAGTGACCTGAAAAAGACATGCTGTGCACAGTGTGCAGCTCTGAAAACCCACAGTGTCGTCATTGTAGATTACGGTTCTATCATAGCTGGGGTCTTCTGCTATCAACGTCAGAAAAGATGGCTTACTTACAGAGTTCTTTAACTTCACCTAAAGATGAATAATATGCAGCAGTCATCTTGGATTAGAGAAAAATTACCCTGCTTTTATAATTTTTATTTGTGTTTATTTATTTTAAAAGGGAAGACATATTGAGACCTTGGTTACTTTTGCAAATGCGCTCTGTATTACAGTGCCTCCGGGAACTATTCAGACCCCTTCACCTTTTCCACATTTTCTTACCTTCCAGCCTTATTCTAAAATTGATTAAATTGTTTTTTCCCTCATCAATCTACAAATAATAACCCATAATGACAAAGACATGTTTGCTAAATTTAAAACAGATTTATAACTGAAATATCACATTTACATAAGTATTCAGACCCTTTACTCAGTACTTTGTTGAAGCACCTTTGACAGCAATTACTGCAGCGATTATTCGTGGGTATGATGCTATAAGCTTGGCACACCTATTTTCAGCTGCTGCGCAACTATTTTCAGGTCTCTCGTGAGATGTTCAATCGGGTTCAAGTCCGGGCTCTAGCTGGGCCACTCAGGGACATTCAGAGCCTTGTCCCGAAGCCACTCCTGCGTTGTCTTGGCTGTGTGCTTAGGGTCGTTGTCCTGTTGGAAGGTGAACCTTCGCCCTAGTCTGAGGAGCAGGTTTTCAACAAGGACCTTTTCGATTTTTCGCACCATTGGTTAGAGCCTGTAAGTAAGCATTTCACTGTAAGGTCTACACCTGTTGTATTCAGCGCACGTGATAAATATACTTTGCTCCATTCATCTTTCCCTCGATCCTGACTAGTCTCCCAGTCCCAGCCGCTGAAAAACATCCCCACAGGATGATGCTGCCACCACCATGCTTCACCGTAGGGATGGTGCCAGGTTTCCTCCAGATGTGACACTTGGCATTCAGGCCAAAGAGTTCAATCTTGGTTTCATCAGACCAGGTAATCTTGTTTCTCATGGTCAGAGTCTTTAGGTTATTTTTGGAAAACTCCAAGTGGGCTGTCATGTGCCTTTTACTGAGGAGTGGCTTCCATCTGGTACCCCTCCCCAGATCTGTGCCTCGACATCATGCTGTCTCTTAGCTCTACGGACAATTCCATCGTCCTCATGGCTTGGTTTTTGCTCTAACATGCACTGTCAACTCTGGGACCTTATATAGACCTTTTCAAATCATGTCCAATCTATTTAATTTGCCACAGGTGGACTCCAATCAAGTTGAAGAAACATCTCAAGGATGATCATTGGAAACAAGATGCATCTGAGCTAAATTTCGAATCTCATAACAAAGGATCTGAATACTTATGTAAATAAGCTATTTCTGTTTTGTATTATTTATACATTTGCAAAAATGTCTAGAAACCTGTTTTTTCGCTTTGTCATTATGGGGTATTGTGTTTAGATTGATGAGGGAGAAATATAATTGGATACATTTTAGAATACGGCTGTAACATAACAAAATGTGGAAAAAGTGAAGGGGTCTGACTACTTTCTGAAGGCACTGTATGCAACATAAATATACACATTATACCCAAGCAATATATATATATTGTTTGTTATCAAACACAGTCATAGGAAGCAGAAATAAAACCTCACAAATCACCCATAAAAGGAAGATCCAATCGCAGGCCTCCCTGCCTCTTTCCATACTGTAGGAGCCTGAGGTTAACGTTCAACATCCATTTCTAAACAACACCTGGGAATTATGGCTATCTAACACTGTATCTCAGTGTTACAGATGTGTGTCAGATGTGTGTCAGTAAGCCGGTTGATAGGAATTGTCACCAGGGCAGGGACACAGGACATCCTGCCTGGCAATAGCTCACTGACACTTACCAGTCAAGCAAAGGAAAAACATATTACCTTCAACACAAGAAAAGTGCGTGTCGTTTAGCATATTGTACTTGGTAAAAAATTGCCGATGCTGTTCAAAACAACCACTACAACTAGTTACATCACTTCTGGTGTTGTGGTTTAGTCGAGTATAACTGTTGAATAGATTTATGTACACACATATTTAATTCAACTGTAAACCGTAGTCAACATGGAAAAAACTGGCATCTGTTGAAGATCTTTTTTCTCCTTTTTATCTCGCTCCCTCCTTTCTTCTGACCGTGAACAGGCTGTTTTCATTTCACAGGCTGCTCAGCACAGGCTGTTTTCATTTCACAGGCTGCTCAGGCCAGGCTGTTTTCATTTAACAGGCTGCTCAGCTCAGGCTGTTTTCATTTCACAGGCTGCTCAGGCCAGGCTGTTTTCATTTCACAGGCTGCTCAGCTCAGGCTGTTTTCATTTCACAGGCTGCTCAGCTCAGGCTGTTTTCATTTCACAGGCTGCTCAGCTCAGGCTGTTTTCATTTCACAGGCTGCTCAGCCCAGGCTGTTTTCATTTCACAGGCTGCTCAGCTCAGGCTGTTTTCATTTCACAGGCTGCTCAGCCCAGGCTGTTTTCATTTCACAGGCTGCTCAGCTCAGGCTGTTTTCATTTCACAGGCTGCTCAGCCCAGGCTGTTTTCATTTCACAGGCTGCTCAGCCCAGGCTGTTTTCATTTCACAGGCTGCTCAGCTCAGGCTGTTATCATTTCACAGGCTGCTCAGTTCAGGCTGTTATCATTTCACAGGCTGCTCAGCTCAGGCTGTTTTCATTTCACAGGCTGCTCAGCTCAGGCTGTTTTCATTTCACAGGCTGCACAGCTCAGGCTGTTTTCATTTCACAGGCTGCTCAGCTCAGGCTGTTTTCATTTCACAGGCTTCTCAGCTCAGGCTGTTATCATTTCACAGGCTGCTCAGCTCAGGCTGTTTTCATTTCACAGGCTGCTCAGCCCAGGCTGTTTTCATTTCACAGGCTGCTCAGCTCAAGCTGTTTTCATTTCACGGGAAGCTCAGCTCAGGCTGTTTTCATTTCACAGGCTGCTCAGCTCAGGCTGTTTTCATTTCACAGGCTGCTCAGCTCAGGCTGTTTTCATTTCACAGGCTGATCAGCTCAGGCTGTTTTCATTTCACAGGCTGCTCAGCCCAGGCTGTTTTCATTTCACAGGCTGCTCAGCTCAGGCTGTTATCATTTCACAGGCTGCTCAGCTCAGGCTGTTTTCATTTCACAGGCTGCTCAGCTCAGGCTGTTTTCATTTCACAGGCTGCTCAGCTCAGGCTGTTATCATTTCACAGGCTGCTCAGCTCAGGCTGTTATCATTTCACAGGCTGCTCAACTCAGGCTGTTTTCATTTCACAGGCCGCTCAGCTCAGGCTGTTTTCATTTCACAGGCTGCTCAGCTCAGGCTGTTATCATTTCACAGGCTGCTCAGCTCAGGCTGTTTTCATTTCACAGGCTGCTCAGCTCAGGCTGTTTTCATTTCACAGGCTGCTCAGCTCAGGCTGTTTTCATTTCACAGGCTGATCAGCTCAGGCTGTTTTCATTTCACAGGCTGCTCAGCCCAGGCTGTTTTCATTTCACAGGCTGCTCAGCTCAGGCTGTTATCATTTCACAGGCTGCTCAGCTCAGGCTGTTTTCATTTCACAGGCTACTCAGCTCAGGCTGTTTTCATTTCACAGGCTGCTCAGCCCAGGCTGTTTTCATTTCACAGGCTGCTCAGCTCAGGCTGTTATCATTTCACAGGCTGCTCAGCTCAGGCTGTTTTCATTTCACAGGCAGCTCAGCTCAGGCTGTTATCATTTCACAGGCTGCTCAGCTCAGACTGTTTTCATTTCACAGGCTGCTCAGCTCAGGCTGTTTTCATTTCACAGGCAGCTCAGCTCAGGCTGTTATCATTTCACAGGCTGCTCAGCTCAGGCTGTTATCATTTCACAGGCTGCTCAGCCCAGGCTGTTATTTACATTTACATTTACATTACATTTACATTTAAGTCATTTAGCAGACGCTCTTATCCAGAGCGACTTACAAATTGGTGCATTCACCTTATGACATCCAGTGGAACAGCCACTTTACAATAGTGCATCTAAATCTTTTAAGGGGGGGGGGGGTGAGAAGGATTACTTTATCCTATCCTAGGTATTCCTTAAAGAGGTGGGGTTTCAGGTGTCTCCGGAAGGTGGTGATTGACTCCGCTGTCCTGGTGTCGTGAGGGAGTTTGTTCCACCATTGGGGGCCAGAGCAGCGAACAGTTTTGACTGGGCTGAGCGGGAACTGTACTTCCTCAGTGGTAGGGAGGCGAGCAGGCCAGAGGTGGATGAACGCAGTGCCCTTGTTTGGGTGTAGGGCCTGATCAGAGCCTGGAGGTACTGAGGTGCCGTTCCCCTCACAGCTCCGTAGGCAAGCACCATGGTCTTGTAGCGGATGCGAGCTTCAACTGGAAGCCAGTGGAGAGAGAGGAGGAGCGGGGTGACGTGAGAGAACTTGGGAAGGTTGAACACCAGACGGGCTGCGGCGTTCTGGATGAGTTGTAGGGTTTAATGGCACAGGCAGGGAGCCCAGCCAACAGCGAGTTGCAGTAATCCAATCGGGAGATGACAAGTGCCTGGATTAGGACCTGCGCCGCTTCCTGTGTGAGGCAGGGTCGTACTCTGCGGATGTTGTAGAGCATGCACCTACAGGAACGGGCCACCGCCTTGATGTTAGTTGAGAACGACAGGGTGTTGTCCAGGATCACGCCAAGGTTCTTAGCGCTCTGGGAGGAGGACACAATGGAGTTGTCAACCGTGATGGCGAGATCATGGAACGGGCAGTCCTTCCCCGGGAGGAAGAGCAGCTCCGTCTTGCCGAGGTTCAGCTTGAGGTGGTGATCCGTCATCCACACTGATATGTCTGCCAGACATGCAGAGATGCGATTCGCCACCTGGTCATCAGAAGGGGAAAGGAGAAGATTAATTGTGTGTCGTCTGCATAGCAATGATAGGAGAGACCATGTGAGGTTATGACAGAGCCAAGTGACTTGGTGTATAGCGAGAATAGGAGAGGGCCTAGAACAGAGCCCTGGGGGACACCAGTGGTGAGAGCGCGTGGTGAGGAGACAGATTCTCGCCACGCCACCTGGTAGGAGCGACCTGTCAGGTAGGACGCAATCCAAGCGTGGGCCGCGCCGGAGATGCCCAACTCGGAGAGGGTGGAGAGGAGGATCTGATGGTTCACAGTATCGAAGGCAGCCGATAGGTCTAGAAGGAAACCTGACTGATTTGGATCAAGAAGGTCATTCTGAGAGAGATAGCGGGAGAGCTGGCCAAGGACGGCACGTTCAAGAATTTTGGAGAGAAAAGAAAGAAGGGATACTGGTCTGTAGTTGTTGACATCGGAGGGATCGAGTGTAGGTTTTTTCAGAAGGGGTGCAACTCTCGCTCTCTTGAAGACGGAAGGGACGTAACCAGCGGTCAGGGATGAGTTGATGAGCGAGGTGAGGTAAGGGAGAAGGTCTCCGGAAATGGTCTGGAGAAGAGAGGAGGGGATAGGGTCAAGCGGGCAGGTTGTTGGGCGGCCGGCCGTCACAAGACGCGAGATTTCATCTGGAGAGAGAGGGGAGAAAGAGGTCAGAGCACAGGGTAGGGCAGTGTGAGCAGAACCAGCGGTGCCGTTTGACTTAGCAAACGAGGATCGGATGTCGTCGACCTTCTTTTCAAAATGGTTGACGAAGTCATCTGCAGAGAGGGAGGAGGGGGAGGGGGAGGAGGATTCAGGAGGGAGGAGAAGGTGGCAAAGAGCTTCCTAGGGTTAGAGGCAGATGCTTGGAATTTAGAGTGGTAGAAAATGGCTTTAGCAGCAGAGACAGAGGAGGAAAATGTAGAGAGGAGGGAGTGAAAGGATGCCAGGTCCGCAGGGAGGCGAGTTTTCCTCCATTTCCGCTCGGCTGCCCGGAGCCCTGTTCTGTGAGCTCGCAATGAGTCGTCGAGCCACGGAGCGGGAGGGGAGGACCGAGCCGGCCTGGAGGATAGGGGACATAGAGAGTCAAAGGATGCAGAAAGGGAGGAGAGGACGGTTGAGGAGGCAGAATCAGGAGATAGGTTGGATAAGGTTTGAGCAGAGGGAAGAGATGATTAGGATGGAAGAGGAGAGAGTAGCGGGGAAGAGAGAGCGAAGGTTGGGACGGAGCGATACCATCCGAGTAGGGGCAGTGTGGGTTATCATTTCACTGGCCGCTGAGCTCAGGCTGTTATCATTTCACAGGCTGCTCAGCCCAGGCTGTTATCATTTCACAGGCTGCTCAGCCCAGGCTGTTTTCATTTCACAGTGGGTGAGTGGCAGCCTCGACCCCATGTGACCCTGAGCCCTGCTTCTTGCTGCAGATTTAACCTTGTGTTTTAAACAAATCCCCAGCCCCATGTGAGCCCTGAACTGAGCCCATGCAGCTTTGAAACCAGCCCCAAGTAGCTCTGAACCCAGCCTCTGCCCCATGCAGCCCTGAACACAGCATCAGCCACATGCAGCCCTGAACCCAGCCTCCGCCCCATGCAGCCCTGAACTCAGCCTCTGCCCCATGCAGCCCTGAACCCAGCCTCAGCCACATGCAGCCCTGAACCCAGCCTCCGCCCCATGCTGCCCTGAACCCAGCCTCAGCCACATGCAGCCCTGAACCCAGCCTCAGCCACATGCAGCCCTGAACACAGCCTCAGCCACATGCAGCGCTGAACCTAGCCCCATGCAGCTCTGAACCTAGCCCCTTGCAGCTCTGAACCCAGCCCCATGCAGCTCTGAACCCAGCCCCATGCAGCTCTGAACCCAGCCCCATGCAGCTCTGAACCCAGCCCCATGCAGCCCTGAACCCCATGCAAAGCTGAACCTCAGACCAATGCAGCCCTGAATCAATCCCCAGTCCCATGCAGCCCTGAACACAGCCCCATGCAGTACCGAACACAGCCCCATGCAGTCCAGAACCCAGCCCCATGCAGTCCAGAACCCAGCCCCATGCAGTCCCGAACCCAGCCCCATGCAGTCCCGAACCCAACCCCAATCCCAAACCCAATCCCATGCAGTCCCGAACCCAACCCCATGCAGTCCGGAACCCAGCCCATGCAGTACCGAACCCAACCCCATGCAGTCCAGAACCCAACTCCATGCAGTCCGGAAACCAGCCCCATGCAGTCCGGAACCCAGCCCCATGCAGTCCCGAACCCAACCCCATGCAGTACCAAACCCAGCCCCATGCAGTCCAGAACCCAAACCTCATGCAGTCGCGAACCCAGCCCCATGCAGTCCCAAACCCAGCCCCATGCACATCTGAACCCAGGCCAATTCAATCATGAACCCAACGCAATGCAGCCCTGAACCCATCCCCAGCCCCAGCCCCATGCAGCCCTGAACCCAGTCCCATGCAACCGTTAACCCAGCCCAAGCTCCAGCTAATCCCAGCCTCAGCCCCAACGGGACTGCTTCACCCCACTTATTAAAGGGCCAGTGAGCAAAACACACAGCTCTCTAATATGATTTTTAACTCATTCACTTTTTTTTATCTATCTCTCTTACCCTGGTCTCTTTCTGTTTCTATCCCTTTTAGTAAGAGTGCATTCCATAACAACCACTTTACTATTTGGCTTCAAGCTATCCACGTTAACGCCATGTAGAGAGGAAAGAGAGACAGAGTGACCCAGCAAGTTAAAGAGGCTGAACAGGATATCCTGTGTTGCCCTCACTCCCTGCCTCTCTGAATGAAACAGAGTGTGTATGAGGACGGGCCCATGCTGTGGGTTATGAAACCAACTCATAACTTGCCATCTTATCAATGTTGTCTGCCTGGACTATCTCATTCAGACAGACTTCTGTACCGGGCTCATACACATATTTCAATGTATCTACCTCATTTCTATCACAAAGCCAGAGAGTTCTGCACATGGAACAAGGTCTTACTGAGTTACCTCATGTCACTGTTTCATGTACGTTATGTTTCCAAAACAACTAGCTTTACCTGGATGTCAAGTTCATGTATTTCTTCTGGGAATTTGGTGAGAGCAGAAGGCACGTCAAAGGGAAGCACATTTTGTTTTTGTCACTGTAGTAGAGTCTAGTGTTTTAGTGTGTGTGTGTGTGCGGGTGCATGCTTGCATGTGCGTGTGTTTGTGTGTGTGTGTACATACAAGCGTGCCTGTACGTGTGTGTGTGTGCCTGTGTGTGTGATGGTGCAAGTATACACATCATGTCTCATTGTGGTTAAGCCTGTGGTCAGGTCTGACTTGAAAAGAGAGAAGAGAGCAACAGACAAAATTGATGATGCATGAGTGATATCGCCACATTATACTGAACAAAAATATGAACGCAACATGTAAAGTGTTGATCCCAGAAATGTTCCATATGCACAGAAAGCTGATTTTCTCTCAAATTTTGTTCATAAATTTGTTTACATCCCTGTTAGTGAACATTTCTCATTTGCCAAGATACTCCATCAATCTAACAGGCGTGGCATATCAAGAAGCTGATTATACAGCATGATCATTACACAGGTGCACCTTGTGCTGGGGACAATAAAAGGCCACTCTAAAAAGTGAATTATTGTCCAACCACACAATGCCACAGATGCCTCAAGTTTAGAGGGAGAGTGCAATTAGCATGCTGACTGCAGGAATGTCCACCAGAGCTGATGCAAGAGAATTGAATGTTAATTTCTCTACCATAAGCTGTCTTCAACATCGTTTTAGAGAATTTGTCAGTCCGTACAATCGGCCTCACAGCCACAGACCACGTGTAACCACGCCAGCCAAGGACCTCCACATCCGGCTTCTTCACCTTTGGGATTGTCTGACACCAGCCACCCGGACAGCTGATGAAACTGAGGAGTACTTCTGTCTGTAATAAAGCCCCTTTGTGGGGAAAAACTCATTCTGACTGGCTGCGCCCCTGCCCAGTCATGTGAAATTCATAGATTATGGTCTAATGAATTGATTTCAATTGACTGATTTCCTTATATGAACTGTAACTCGGTAACAAAAATTTAAATTGTTGCATGTTGCGTTTATATTTTTGTTCAGTATATGTCACTGTCAGAATCAGACAGTGTCTTTACCAAACCACTCTTCTTTATGGCTGGGAAACAATCACATGGACTAATATCTTTGAGGTTTCTTTCTGCTGACAAAGTCTAGCTTTGTGTGATCAAAACTATTTTAGGAATAATACTACTTCAGTCACCTCCATGATATTCAGTAGGTTTTGCCACAGTCAGTTGCACCAGTGTACCAGACAAAAAGTAAATGACATGCAAGTGTCTGCATAGTGGATGAGTATTTGGACAAAGAGTGGATCATCTTAGTCAGGACATCCCTTCCACAAGCACACCATCCCTAAAGCCTCATGTCTCCCAGTCTACGTACACTGGGTCTGGCCGGGGGGGAGGCAGAGCACCCGTTTGTCCCCCCGCCCACACCTGACAAAACTTTATTACCAGTGAGTGAGTGTGCCCTCTTGACCACTGTGTTGTGTTAAAGGGTTTCGTGTGAACAGCTGTGCTAGGGCCTGTCACACACCCACCCCACCTCCCCATCCTAAAGGCACCAGGCCTGGGTACAAACTGCTCATAAATAGCCTCTTATCAGAACGAGCCCCACACTGTTGTTCTGCTGGTAAACATCAGGGAAGACTCTGGGACTGTGTGTACCATAGATCAATTTAGAATTAAATTAGGCTATAACAAGGATTTAGGGAATATCTGTTTCTTTGCTTTGTCCAGCTCTGAAATAGCCATTTAAAAAAAAGTTTTGGTGTACGAGAACATTCTTTTCCCAGAAACGTTGGTGTTACCTACAGTACCTCAAATCAACTCAATCAAAAATGAATTTGGGTCTCTGTAAAGACAACCATTCCCCTCACTGACCCAGTCAACAACAACATTTTGTCTTAACTTTCCTTTAGAAAGTGGCATATTGTTGATAGCGCCAGATTAATGTCTTTCTTGGAGACTGAGTAAAGTGAATGTGTCATGTTAGACCTTACTTATTCTGCTCTTCTAATAGAATCAGCCAAACAGAAGATGATTCAGGAGGGAAGAGTTTATCGTGTTAATGTTACTCCGTCCTCTCAAAATAATATATGTATCAAAGAAGTCATTATCTAACACTAGTCCCAGCTTCTGGCTGTAAACCACTACCCCATCATGGGGTTCTCATTAGAGTTGTTATTAGAATATACTGAATTACAGAGGGGGTGTGTGTCTGTGTGTGTGTTTCTTGGTAATTACTCCTCCTAATGCTTCTCCAAACACTTTAAAGCACAGTGGAATGGTAGACTGAAGACAACGATGTACATTCACATCGACCAACCAACAGGTCCATTGGATTAAACCCATGGCAACCTTTAATTTGCCCACACTACAGGTAGCAGTCCGTCAACAGTGCACAGTAAGCAACACAGACCAACACAGCAAAACTGGTTCAGAACAACAAGAAACAAAACATTTAACAGATAACACTTGCTAACCTGGGTCTTATGAGTGTGTTTGTCATTCCCTTTCTTGCTCTCTCTCTCTTTCTTGCTCTGTCTCTCTGTCTACCTCCCTATTGAAGCAGAGTGGTTGGTTGTCTTGGCGTTTGTCCAGCCCGTCAGCCCTCCCGAGCCCAGTCTGGAAATCACAGGAGATTACTCTGTCATCCAGGCCAATCTCAATGGAGTCTGCCTTATTGTTTTAAATCAAAATGAACTCCTTATGAAAGCAGTCTCTCTCTCTCTCTCTCTCTCTCTCTCTCTCTCTCTCTCTCTCTCTCTCTCTCTCTCTCTCTCTCTCTCTCTCTCTCTCTCTCTCTCTCTCTCTCTCTCTCTCTCTCTCTCTCTCTCTCTCTCTCTCTCTCTCTCTCTCTCTCTCTCTCTCTCTCTCTACTGTAAAGAGTCCAAAAACAACCCAAAAAAGAGGATTACTTCCACTCCCTCCCCCAAGTGAAGGGAAAAGAGAATCAAATGTTATTGTCTCGTCATCACTCTTTTTATTTCCTTTTTAATGCCCTGATGATGTTTTCTATGATGTTTCACATTGTTCAGAGGGCACTGATCAGCGGGGAGATGGCATTCTGAGGTACAATAGGTGAAGTGGGGTACTGGGGGGTAAAGGGGGCAAGAGGGTAGGAGGATGTTGGGCTGCTAGAGGGGGAACTGTTGCACTTGGCACAGGTTGGAGAAATCTGATCCAAGATCAGGGACAGTGGCTTGTCCCTGAGCACTCTTTCTACTGTTGTAGGGCCTTATCTAACACCTTATCTAACACCTTATCTAACCAGAACCTTGAGCATAGCTGGACTTTGACTAGTACTAAATGTATAGTAATTTGCCACCATTTTCTTTAACCCCCAGTCCTGGGACACCACATCTACATGGCTCTTCTCTAATATGTTTTTGACTTTCTTCCCTGCTCTCCTCCTGCTGCTGTAAGTCTTTATTGGAACAGTCAGCAGGCTTTAAGCAGCCCAGTCACACCACTTAAGCATCATTACGATCAGAAGCATCTAATGCCTACAGTCATTACAGAGGGTTCTTAAATGACAGAACATGTGACCACAATGTGTGACTCATTTGAGAGCACACATGCAAATAAACACACACACACACATGCACGCATGCGCACACACACACACACGCTCGCTCACACACACACTCGCACACACACTCTCACACATCTCGCATTGACACCTGAGGGACAATTACTGTAAATCTCACATATGCTGTAGGGCCCAACACCAGTTGCCTGCTTCAACATGTTCTCCTGACCTCAGAGTAGAGTCAAGCCTGAGTAGAGCCACACATGTCAACTGATAATGTAGCTCTCACTTAGTCAAAAGCTCTAAACTGCTGCTTATAACATTACATTTGTAAAAAACATGTTCTAAATGTCATCTGCTCCTTTTGGAAAGCCACACATCACTGCCATCATCAGATATTCTGGATGGGGTTGATGCAGACTTTACTAAGAGATGTGTTATTGGCATCCATTCCTTTTGAAATAAGTTTGTCTTTGGGCTTATGTTGCTTTTCTTCTAGCAGTACCAGTACAATGTGCAACATGAAAGGTACCACTTCAGAGAGCTGTTGAGCTTTCAACTTCAACATGTGCCTCCTGAGACGCTGGCTCTCTGTCAGAGCCGAGAACAAAGACCTCCATCCGGCTGGCTGCTGCTGGGAGGTGTGTGTGTGTGCTTGCGTGCGTGCGTGTCCGTGTGTGTCCGGCGCGCGCATGTGTGTGTGTGTGTGTGTGTGTGTGTGTGTGTGTGTGTGTGTGTGTGTGTGTGTGTGTGTGTGTGTGTGTGCATGCGCGTGTGTGTGTAGATGAAGTGAGGAGATATTGTTTTCCAGGTTTCTGTTTATCCTTGTTAGGTCTCCAACCTGACCACTTATCCATTCTGTGCTGTCGCTTTGTCTTTCTGTTACTGTGCAATGATTACTGTTGTCACTCACTGTGTAGCTGAGAACCATCACTTTGTATTAGCTGCTGTAGTCACATGTAAGCATTGCAATAACCAGCAACAGATGACACAACATTACATTTACATTTTGACCATTTTATAATTTAGCAGATGCTCTGGTCCAGCTGAGTTACATTAATCTTAAAGAGAGCTAGGTGAAAGCACAACATACTGTATCACAATCGTAGCAAGTACATTTTCCCTCAACAAAGTAGTTATCAGCATCGTCAGTGCTAGTATATGTTTTTGGGGAGGGAGTGGGGGGGGGGGGGTTTAAGATATTCAACATGTATATACAAGAAAAAGTATGTGAACCCTTTGGAATTACCTGGACTTCTGCATAAATTGGTCATCAAATTTGGTCTGATCTTCATCTAAGTCACAACAATAGACAAACACAGTCTGCTTAAACTAATAACACACAAACAATTATATGTTTTCATGTCTTTATTGAACACACCATGTAAACATTCACAGTGCAGGATGGGAAAAATATGTGAACCCTTGGATTTAATAACTGGTTGACCCTCCTTTGGCAGCAATAACCTCAACCAAATGTTTTTTACAGATCAGACCTGCACAACGGTCAGGAGGAATTTTGAACCATTCCTTTTTACAAAACTGTTTCAGTTCAGCAATATTCTTGGGATGTCTGGTCTGAACCACTCTCTTGAGGTCATGCCACAGCATCTCAGTCGGGATGAGGTCAGGACTCTGACTGGGCCACTCTAGAAGGTGTATTTTCTTCTGTTGAAGCCATTTTGCTGTTGATTTACTTCTGTGTTTTGGGTCGTTGTCCTGTTGCATCACCCAACTTCTGTTGCGCTTCAATTGGTTGGACAAATAGCCTTACATTCTCCTGCAAAATGTCTTGACAAACTTGGGAATTCATTTTTCTGTTTATTATAGCAAGCTGAGGCTGCAAAGTAGCTTCAAACCATGATGCTCCCTTCGCCATACTTCACAGTTAGGATGAGGTTTTGATGTTTTGCTGTGCTTTTTTTTCTCCACACATAGTGTTGTGTGTTCCTTCCAAAAACCTCAACTTTAGTTTCATCTGTCCACAGAATATTTTGCCAGCACTACTGGAACATCCAGATAATATTTTGTGAACTTCAGACATGCAATGTTTTTTTTTAGATAGCAGTGGCTTCTTCTGTGGTGTCCTCCCATGAACACCATTCTTGTTTAGTGTTTTACGTATCGTAGACTCAACAGAGATGTTAACATGTTCCAGAGATTTCTGTACGTCTTTAGCTAACACTCTAGGATTCTTCTTAACCCCATTGAGCATTCTGCGCTATGCTCTTGCAAGTATCTTTGCAGGATTGCCACTTCTGGGGAGAGTAGCAACATTGCTGAACTTTCTCTATTTATAGACAATTTGTCTTACCGTGGACTGATGAATATCAAGGCTTTTAGAGATACTTTTGTAAAGCCTGATGGGATTAAAGCATGTGTTTGAAGTAGGGTCACTGCTTGTCTTTTCCATCATGGTTTCTGTAGTCAGAGAAAAAACAAACATATTTAACACTCCCTGAGGCCATGTGATTCCGTTTTAGTACATACAGAGAGGGTGGCAAGAAAAATTATGTGAACCCTTTGGAATTATATGGATTTCTGCATAAATTGGTCATAAAATGTCACAACAATAGACAAACAGTCTGCTTAAACTAATAACACACAAATTATTGTATTTTTTATTGTCTATATTGAATACGAATACATCATTTAAACATTCACAGTGTAGGTTGGATAAAATATGTGAACCCCTAAGCTAATGACTTCTCCAAAAGCTAATTGGAGTCATGAGTCAGCTAACCTGGAGTACAATTTTTGAGACAAGATTGGAGATGTTGGTTAAAGCTGCCCTGCCCCATAAAGAACACTCACAAAATTTGAGTTTGCTATTTACAAGAGGCATTGCCTGATGTGAACCATGCCTCGAGCAAAAGAGATCTCAGAAGACCCAAGATTAAGAATTGTTGACTTGCATAAGGCTGGAAAGGGCTTTAACCCCATCAGGCTTTAACTCCATCAGGGTGCTCTTACACAGTAGTAGAAAAGTATCATACTTGAGTAAAAGTAAAAGTAAAGATACCTTAACAGAAAAAGACTCAAGTAAAAGTGAAAGTCACCTTGTAAAATACTACTTAGGAAAAGTAAAAGTCTAAAAGTATTTGGTTTAAAATATACTTAAGTACCAAAGCAAATGTAATTCAAGTATAAATCATTTAAAATTCCTCACATTACGCAAAAAAGATGGCATCATTTTTTACATTTTCTTTTAGAATAGACACACTCCAACACTGAGACATCATTTACAAACTGTAACGGTTTTCTTGAGTTGAAGGAGAGGCGGACCAAAATGCGGCGTGGTTTCTATTCATGGTTCTTTAATAAAGAAAACTATACATGAATAGACTAACAAAACAATACATGAATAGACTAACAAAACAATAAACGTGAGAAAACCTAAACAGCCTATCTGGTGAAAACAAACACAGAGACAGGAACAATCACCCACAAAACCCAACACCAAACAGGCTACTGAAATATGGTTCCCAATCAGAGACAATGACTAACACCTGCCTCTGATTGAGAACCATATCAGGCCAAACATAGAAATAGACAAACTAGACATGTAACATAGAATGCCCACTCAGATCACACCCTGACCAAACAAAACATAGAAACATACAAAGCAAACTATGGTCAGGGTGTGACACAAACGAAGCATGTGTTTAGTGAGTTCGCCAGATCAGAGGCAGTAGGGATGACCAGTGATGCCCTCTTGATAAGTGAGTGAATTGGAATTTTCTGTCCTGCTAAGCATTCAAAATGTAACGAATACTTCTGGGTGTCAGGGAAAATGTATGGAGTAAAAGTACATTATTTTCTAAAGGAATGGAGTGAAGTAAAAGGTACTGTTGCCAAAAACAAAAATAGTAAAGTAAAGCACATATACCCCAAACAACTACTTAAGTAGTACTTTAAAGTATTTTTACTTAAGTACTTTACACCACTGCTATTACTAACACAAACGTGGGCATACAGAAACACACACGCACACACAAACACACATACACACATACACAAACACACGTGTAAGCATTCACAAACACACACGTATGCATACACAAACACATGCATACACAAACACACACGCACGCACGCATACACAAACACACACATGCATATATACAAATTCAAACGTGTGCGTATACAAACACACACGTGGAGATACACAAACACACACGTGGACATATACAAACACACACGTGGACATATACAAACACACACGTGGACATTTACAAACACACACATGGACATATACAAACACACACGTGGACATATACAAACACACACATGGACATATACAAACACACGTGGACATATACAAACACACACGTGGACATATACAAACACACACGTGGACATATACAAACACACACGTGGACATATACAAACACACGTGGACATATACAAACACACACGTGGACATATACAAACACACACGTGGACATATACAAACACACGTGGACATATACAAACACACGTGGACATACACAAACACACGTGGACATATACAAACACACGTGGACATATACAAACACACGTGGACATATACAAACACACACGTGGACATATACAAACACACGTGGACATATACAAACACACGTGGACATATACAAACACACACGTGGACATATACAAACACACACGTGGACATATACAAACACACACGTGGACATATACAAACACACACATGGACATATACAAACACACACATGGACATATACAAACACACACGTGGACATATACAAACACACACGTGGACATATACAAACACACACATGGACATATACAAACACACACGTGGACATATACAAACACACACATGGACATATACAAACACACACATGGACATATACAAACACACATGGACATATACAAACACACACATGGACATATACAAACACACACATGGACATATACAAACACACACGTGGACATATACAAACACACACATGGACATATACAAACACACACATGGACATATACAAACACACATGGACATATACAAACACACACGTGGACATATACAAACACACACGTGAACATATACAAACACACACATGGACATATACAAACACACGTGGACATATACAAACACACACATGGACATATACAAACACACACGTGGACATATACAAACACACACGTGGACATATACAAACACACATGGACATATACAAACACACACGTGGACATATACAAACACACACGTGGACATATACAAACACACACGTGGACATATACAAACACACACGTGGACATATACAAACACACGTGGACATATACAAACACACGTGGACATATACAAACACACACATGGACATATACAAACACACACGTGGACATATACAAACACACGTGGACATATACAAACACACGTGGACATATACAAACACACGTGGACATATACAAACACACACATGGACATATACAAACACACACGTGGACATATACAAACACACGTGGACATATACAAACACACGTGGACATATACAAACACACACGTGGACATATACAAACACACACATGGACATATACAAACACACACGTGGACATATACAAACACACGTGGACATATACAAACACACACATGGACATATACAAACACACACATGGACATATACAAACACACACAACATATACAAACACACACATGGACATATACAAAACACACGTGGACATATACAAAACACACGTGGACATATACAAACACACACGTGGACATATACAAAACACACGTGGACATATACAAACACACACATGGACATATACAAACACACACGTGGACATATACAAACACACACATGGACATATACAAACACACGTGGACATATACAAACACACAAACACACACGTGGACATATACAAACACACACATGGACATATACAAACACACACATGGACATATACAAACACACACGTGGACATATACAAACACACATGGACATATACAAACACACGTGGACATATACAAACACACATGGACATATACAAACACACACGTGGACATATACAAACACACACGTGAACATATACAAACACACACATGGACATATACAAAACACACGTGGACATATACAAACACACACGTGGACATATACAAACACACGTGGACATATACAAACACACACGTGAACATATACAAACACACACATGGACATATACAAACACATACGTGAACATATACAAACACACACATGGACATATACAAACACACATGTGGACATATACAAACACACACGTGGACATATACAAACACACACGTGGACATATACAAACACACACGTGGACATATACAAACACACACATGGACATATACAAACACACACATGGACATATACAAACACACACGTGGACATATACAAACACACACATGGACATATACAAACACACACGTGGACATATACAAACACACACGTGGACATATACAAACACACACGTGGACATATACAAACACACACGTGGACATATACAAACACACACGTGGACATATACAAACACACACATGGACATATACAAACACACACGTGGACATATACAAACACACACGTGGACATATACAAACACACGTGGACATATACAAACACACACGTGGACATATACAAACACACACGTGGACATACACAAACACACGTGGACATATACAAACACACACGTGGACATATACAAACACACACATGGACATATACAAACACACACGTGGACATATACAAACACACACGTGGACATATACAAACACACACGTGGACATATACAAACACACACGTGGACATATACAAACACACGTGGACATATACAAACACACACGTGGACATATACAAACACACGTGGACATATACAAACACACACGTGGACATATACAAACACACGTGGACATATACAAACACACACGTGGACATATACAAACACACGTGGACATATACAAACACACACGTGGACATATACAAACACACACGTGGACATATACAAACACACGTGGACATATACAAACACACGTGGACATATACAAACACACACGTGGACATATACAAACACACGTGGACATATACAAACACACATGGACATATACAAACACACGTGGACATATACAAACACACGTGGACATATACAAACGTGGACATATACACACGTGACATATACAAACACACACGTGGACATATACAAACACACACGTGGACATATACAAACACACACGTGGACATATACAAACACACACATGGACATATACAAACACACACATGGACATATACAAACACACACGTGGACATATACAAACACACACGTGGACATATACAAACACACACATGGACATATACAAACACACACGTGGACATATACAAACACACGTGGACATATACAAACACACACATGGACATATACAAACACACACATGGACATATACAAACACACGTGGACATATACAAACACACACGTGGACATATACAAACACACACGTGGACATATACAAATACAAACACACACGTGGACATATACAAACACAACGTGGACATATACAAACACACACGTGGACATATACAAACACACGTGGACATATACAAAACACACATGGACATAAACACACACGTGGACATATACAAACACACACATGGACATATACAAACACACACGTGGACATATACAAACACACACGTGGACATATACAAACACACACGTGGACATATACAAACACACACGTGGACATATACAAACACACGTGGACATATACAAACACACGTGGACATATACAAACACACGTGGACATATACAAAACACACGTGGACATATACAAACACACGTGGACATATACAAAACACACATGGACATATACAAACACACACGTGGACATATACAAACACACACGTGGACATATACAAACACACACGTGGACATATACAAACACACACGTGGACATATACAAAACACACGTGGACATATACAAACACACACGTGGACATATACAAACACACACATGGACATATACAAACACACATGGACATATACAAACACACGTGGACATATACAAACACACGTGGACATATACAAACACACACATGGACATATACAAACACACATGGACATATACAAACACACGTGGACATATACAAACACACACGTGGACATATACAAACACACGTGGACATATACAAACACACGTGGACATATACAAACACACGTGGACATATACAAAACACACGTGGACATATACAAACACACACGTGGACATATACAAACACACACGTGGACATATACAAACACACACATGGACATATACAAACACACACATGGACATATACAAACACACACGTGGACATATACAAACACACACATGGACATATACAAACACACGTGGACATATACAAACACACACATGGACATATACAAACACACACGTGGACATATACAAACACACACGTGGACATATACAAACACACACGTGGACATATACAAACACACACGTGGACATATACAAACACACACGTGGACATATACAAACACACACGTGAACATATACAAACACACACGTGGACATATACAAACACATACGTGAACATATACAAACACACACATGGACATATACAAACACACACGTGAACATATACAAACACACACATGAACATATACAAACACACACGTGGACATATACAAACACACACGTGGACATATACAAACACACACGTGGACATATACAAACACACACATGGACATATACAAACACACACGTGGACATATACAAACACACACGTGGACATATACAAACACACACGTGAACATATACAAACACACACGTGGACATATACAAACACACACATGGACATATACAAACACACACGTGAACATATACAAACACACACGTGGACATATACAAACACACACGTGGACATATACAAACACACACGTGAACATATACAAACACACACGTGGACATATACAAACACACACGTGGACATATACAAACACACACGTGGACATATACAAACACACACGTGGACATATACAAACACACACGTGGACATATACAAACACACACGTGGACATATACAAACACACACATGGACATATACAAACACACACGTGGACATATACAAACACACACGTGGACATATACAAACACACACGTGGACATATACAAACACACGTGGACATATACAAACACACGTGGACATATACAAACACACACATGGACATATACAAACACACACGTGGACATATACAAACACACACATGGACATATACAAACACACACGTGGACATATACAAACACACACGTGGACATATACAAACACACACGTGGACATATACAAACACACGTGGACATATACAAACACACGTGGACATATACAAACACACACGTGGACATATACAAAACACACGTGGACATATACAAACACACGTGGACATATACAAACACACACGTGGACATATACAAACACACACGTGGACATATACAAACACACACGTGGACATATACAAACACACACGTGGACATATACAAACACACACGTGGACATATACAAACACACACGTGGACATATACAAACACACACGTGGACATATACAAACACACACGTGGACATATACAAACACACGTGGACATATACAAACACACACGTGGACATATACAAACACACACGTGGACATATACAAACACACACGTGGACATATACAAACACACACGTGGACATATACAAACACACACGTGGACATATACAAACACACACGTGGACATATACAAACACACACGTGGACATATACAAACACACACGTGGACATATACAAACACACACGTGGACATATACAAACACACGTGGACATATACAAACACACACGTGGACATATACAAACACACACGGGGACATATACAAACACACACGTGACATATACAAACACACACGTGGACATATACAAACACACGTGGACATATACAAACACACACGTGGACATATACAAACACACACGTGGACATATACAAACACACGTGGACATATACAAACACACACATGGACATATACAAACACACACATGGACATATACAAACACACACGTGGACATATACAAAACACACGTGGACATATACAAACACACACGTGGACATATACAAACACACACGTGGACATATACAAACACACACGTGGACATATACAAACACACATGTGGACATATACAAAACACACGTGGACATATACAAACACAATGGACATATACAAACACACGTGGACATATACAAACACACACATGGACATATACAAACACACACATGGACATATACAAACACACATGTGGACATATACAAACACACACATGGACATATACAAACACACATGTGGACATATACAAACACACACGTGGACATATACAAACACACACATGGACATATACAAACACACACGTGGACATATACAAACACACACGTGGACATATACAAACACACACATGGACATATACAAACACACACGTGGACATATACAAACACACACGTGGACATATACAAACACACACATGGACATATACAAACACACACGTGGACATATACAAACACACACGTGGACATATACAAACACACACATGGACATATACAAACACACACGTGGACATATACAAACACACACATGGACATATACAAACACACATGTGGACATATACAAACACACGTGGACATATACAAACACACATGGACAATACACACACGTGGACATATACAAACACACATGTGGACATATACAAACACACGTGGACATATACAAACACACGTGGACATATACAAACACACACGTGGACATATACAAACACACACGTGGACATATACAAAACACACGTGGACATATACAAACACACGTGGACATATACAAACACACGTGGACATATACAAACACACACGTGGACATATACAAAAACACACGTGGACATATACAAACACACACGTGGACATATACAAACACACGTGGACATATACAAACACACACGTGGACATATACAAACACACGTGGACATATACAAACACACACGTGGACATATACAAACACACGTGGACATATACAAACACACACGTGGACATATACAAACACACGTGGACATATACAAACACACACGTGGACATATACAAACACACGTGGACATATACAAACACACACGTGGACATATACAAACACACATGTGGACATATACAAACACACACGTGGACATATACAAACACACGTGGACATATACAAACACACGTGGACATATACAAACACACGTGGACATATACAAACACACGTGGACATATACAAACACACGTGGACATATACAAACACACGTGGACATATACAAACACACGTGGACATATACAAACACACACGTGGACATATACAAACACACACGTGGACATATACAAACACACACGTGGACATATACAAACACACACGTGGACATATACAAACACACACGTGGACATATACAAACACACACATGGACATATACAAACACACACGTGGACATATACAAACACACGTGGACATATACAAACACACACATGGACATATACAAACACACACGTGGACATATACAAACACACGTGGACATATACAAACACACACATGGACATATACAAACACACACGTGGACATATACAAACACACGTGGACATATACAAACACACACGTGGACATATACAAACACACACGTGGACATATACAAACACACACATGGACATATACAAACACACACGTGGACATATACAAACACACACGTGGACATATACAAACACACGTGGACATATACAAACACACACATGGACATATACAAACACACACATGGACATATACAAACACACGTGGACATATACAAACACACACGTGGACATATACAAACACACACGTGGACATATACAAACACACACGTGGACATATACAAACACACACATGGACATATACAAACACACGTGGACATATACAAACACACGTGGACATATACAAACACACGTGGACATATACAAACACACACATGGACATATACAAACACACACGTGGACATATACAAACACACATGGACATATACAAACACACGTGGACATATACAAACACACACATGGACATATACAAACACACACGTGGACATATACAAACACACACGTGGACATATACAAACACACACGTGGACATATACAAACACACACATGGACATATACAAACACACATGGACATATACATAAACACACGTGGACATATACAAACACACGTGGACATATACAAACACACACGTGGACATATACAAAACACACATGGACATATACAAACACACGTGGACATATACAAACACACACATGGACATATACAAACACACACGTGGACATATACAAACACACGTGGACATATACAAACACACGTGGACATATACAAACACACGTGGACATATACAAACACACACGTGGACATATACAAACACACGTGGACATATACAAACACACGTGGACATATACAAACACACGTGGACATATACAAACACACGTGGACATATACAAACACACGTGGACATATACAAACACACGTGGACATATACAAACACACGTGGACATATACAAACACACACGTGGACATATACAAACACACGTGGACATATACAAACACACACGTGGACATATACAAACACACGTGGACATATACAAACACACGTGGACATATACAAACACACGTGAACATATACAAACACACGTGGACATATACACAAACACACGTGGACATATACAAAACACACGTGGACATATACAAAACACACGTGGACATATACAAACACACGTGGACATATACAAACACACGTGGACATATACAAAACACACGTGGACATATACAAACACACGTGGACATATACAAACACACGTGGACATATACAAACACACGTGGACATATACAAACACACGTGGACATATACAAACACACGTGGACATATACAAACACACGTGGACATATACAAAACACACGTGGACATATACAAACACACGTGGACATATACAAACACACGTGGACATATACAAACACACACATGGACATATACAAACACACGTGGACATATACAAACACACGTGGACATATACAAACACACACATGGACATATACAAACACACGTGGACATATACAAACACACGTGGACATATACAAACACACGTGGACATATACAAACACACGTGGACATATACAAACACACGTGTACATATACAAACACACACGTGGACATATACAAACACACGTGGACATATACAAACACACGTGGACATATACAAAACACACGTGGACATATACAAACACACGTGGACATATACAAACACACGTGGACATATACAAACACACACGTGGACATATACAAACACACGTGGACATATACAAACACACGTGGACATATACAAACACACACGTGGACATATACAAACACACACATGGACATATACAAACACACACGTGGACATATACAAACACACACGTGAACATATACAAACACACACGTGAACATATACAAACACATACGTGAACATATACAAACACACACGTGGACATATACAAACACACACGTGAACATATACAAACACATACGTGAACATATACAAACACACACGTGGACATATACAAACACACACGTGAACATATACAAACACACACGTGGACATATACAAACACACACGTGGACATATACAAACACACACGTGGACATATACAAACACACACGTGGACATATACAAACACACACGTGGACATATACAAACACACACGTGGACATATACAAACACACACATGGACATATACAAACACACACGTGGACATATACAAACACACGTGGACATATACAAACACACACGTGGACATATACAAACACACACGTGGACATATACAAACACACGTGGACATATACAAACACACACATGGACATATACAAACACACACGTGGACATATACAAACACACACGTGGACATATACAAACACACACGTGGACATATACAAACACACACGTGGACATATACAAACACACACATGGACATATACAAACACACATGTGGACATATACAAACACACACGTGGACATATACAAACACACACATGGACATATACAAACACACACATGGACATATACAAACACACATGTGGACATATACAAACACACACATGGACATATACAAACACACACGTGGACATATACAAACACACACATGGACATATACAAACACACACGTGGACATATACAAACACACACGTGGACATATACAAACACACACATGGACATATACAAACACACACGTGGACATATACAAACACACACGTGGACATATACAAACACACACGTGGACATATACAAACACACGTGGACATATACAAACACACGTGGACATATACAAACACACACGTGGACATATACAAACACACACGTGGACATATACAAACACACACATGGACATATACAAACACACACGTGGACATATACAAACACACGTGGACATATACAAACACACACGTGGACATATACAAACACACGTGGACATATACAAACACACGTGGACATATACAAACACACATGTGGACATATACAAACACACGTGGACATATACAAACACACGTGGACATATACAAACACACACGTGGACATATACAAACACACACGTGGACATATACAAACACACACGTGGACATATACAAACACACACGTGGACATATACAAACACACACGTGGACATATACAAACACACGTGGACATATACAAACACACGTGGACATATACAAACACACACGTGGACATATACAAACACACACGTGGACATATACAAACACACGTGGACATATACAAACACACACGTGGACATATACAAACACACACGTGGACATATACAAACACACGTGGACATATACAAACACACACGTGGACATATACAAACACACACGTGGACATATACAAACACACGTGGACATATACAAACACACACATGGACATATACAAACACACGTGGACATATACAAACACACATGTGGACATATACAAACACACGTGGACATATACAAACACACGTGAACATATACAAAACACACGTGGACATATACAAACACACACGTGAACATATACAAACACACACATGGACATATACAAACACACGTGGACATATACAAACACACACATGGACATATACAAACACACACATGGACATATACAAACACACGTGGACATATACAAACACACACATGGACATATACAAACACACACATGGACATATACAAACACACACATGGACATATACAAACACACGTGGACATATACAAACACACACGTGGACATATACAAACACACACGTGGACATATACAAACACACACGTGGACATATACAAACACACGTGGACATATACAAACACACGTGGACATACACGTGGACATATACAAACACACATGTGGACATATACAAAACACACACGTGGACATATACAAACACACGTGGACATATACAAACACACACGTGGACATATACAAACACACGTGGACATATACAAACACACACGTGGACATATACAAACACACACGTGGACATATACAAACACACACGTGGACATATACAAACACACACATGGACATATACAAAACACACGTGGACATATACAAACACACACATATACAAACACATATACATAACAAACACACGTGGACATACACAAACACACACGTGGACATATACAAAACACACGTGGACATATACAAACACACGTGGACATATACAAACACACATGTGGACATATACAAACACACACGTGGACATATACAAAACACACGTGGACATATACAAACACACGTGGACATATACAAAACACACATGGACATATACAAACACACATGGACATATACAAACACACACGTGGACATATACAAACACACACGTGGACATATACAAACACACACGTGGACATATACAAACACACACATGGACATATACAAACACACATGTGGACATATACAAACACACACGTGGACATATACAAACACACACATGGACATATACAAACACACATGTGGACATATACAAACACACACATGGACATATACAAACACACACGTGGACATATACAAACACACACGTGGACATATACAAACACACACGTGGACATATACAAACACACACATGGACATATACAAACACACATGTGGACATATACAAACACACACGTGGACATATACAAACACACATGTGGACATATACAAACACACACATGGACATATACAAACACACACGTGGACATATACAAACACACACGTGGACATATACAAACACACACATGGACATATACAAACACACACGTGGACATATACAAACACACACGTGGACATATACAAACACACATGTGGACATATACAAACATATACATAACAAACACACGTGGACATATACAAACACACACGTGGACATATACAAACACACACGTGGACATATACAAACACACACATGGACATATACAAACACACACGTGGACATATACAAACACACGTGGACATATACAAACACACACGTGGACATATACAAACACACAGTGGACATATACAAACACACGTGGACATATACAAACACACATGTGGACATATACAAACACACGTGGACATATACAAACACACGTGGACATATACAAACACACACGTGGACATATACAAACACACATGTGGACATATACAAACACACATGTGGACATATACAAACACACGTGGACATATACAAACACACACGTGGACATATACAAACACACGTGGACATATACAAAACACACGTGGACATATACAAACACACACGTGGACATATACAAACACACACGTGGACATATACAAACACACACGTGGACATATACAAACACACACGTGGACATATACAAACACACACGTGGACATATACAAACACACACGTGGACATATACAAACACACACGTGAACATATACAAACACACACGTGGACATATACAAACACACACGTGGACATATACAAACACACACGTGGACATATACAAACACACACGTGGACATATACAAACACACATGTGGACATATACAAACACACGTGGACATATACAAACACACATGTGGACATATACAAACACACACGTGGACATATACAAACACACACGTGGACATATACAAACACACACGTGGACATATACAAACACACACATGGACATATACAAACACACACATGGACATATACAAACACACACATGGACATATACAAACACACATGGACATATACAAACACACACGTGGACATATACAAACACACACATGGACATATACAAACACACACGTGGACATATACAAACACACGTGGACATATACAAACACACGTGGACATATACAAACACACACGTGGACATATACAAACACACACGTGGACATATACAAACACACACGTGGACATATACAAACACACGTGGACATATACAAACACACACGTGGACATATACAAACACACACGTGGACATATACAAACACACGTGGACATACACAAACACACGTGGACATATACAAACACACACGTGGACATATACAAACACACGTGGACATATACAAACACACGTGGACATATACAAACACACACGTGGACATATACAAACACACACGTGGACATATACAAACACACACGTGGACATATACAAAACACACGTGGACATATACAAACACACGTGGACATATACAAACACACACGTGGACATATACAAACACACGTGGACATATACAAACACACGTGGACATATACAAACACACATGGACATATACAAACACACGTGGACATATACAAACACACGTGGACATATACAAACACACATGGACATATACAAACACACGTGGACATATACAAACACACGTGGACATATACAAACACACGTGGACATATACAAACACACGTGGACATATACAAACACACATGGACATATACAAACACACATGGACATATACAAACACACATGGACATATACAAACACACGTGGACATATACAAACACACACGTGGACATATACAAACACACGTGGACATATACAAACACACACGTGGACATATACAAACACACGTGGACATATACAAACACACGTGGACATATACAAACACACGTGGACATATACAAACACACGTGGACATATACAAACACACGTGGACATATACAAACACACGTGAACATATACAAACACACGTGGACATATACAAACACACGTGGACATATACAAACACACGTGGACATATACAAACACACGTGGACATATACAAACACACGTGAACATATACAAACACACATGGACATATACAAACACACGTGGACATATACAAAACACACGTGGACATATACAAAACACACGTGGACATATACAAACACACGTGGACATATACAAACACACACGTGGACATATACAAAACACACATGGACATATACAAACACACACGTGGACATATACAAACACACATGTGGACATATACAAACACACATGGACATATACAAACACACACATGGACATATACAAAACACACGTGGACATATACAAACACACGTGGACATATACAAACACACATGTGGACATATACAAACACACACGTGGACATATACAAACACACACGTGGACATATACAAACACACACATGGACATATACAAACACACACGTGAACATATACAAACACACACGTGGACATATACAAACACACACGTGGACATATACAAACACACGTGAACATATACAAACACACACATGGACATATACAAACACACGTGGACATATACAAACACACACGTGGACATATACAAACACACACGTGGACATATACAAACACACGTGGACATATACAAACACACACATGGACATATACAAACACACGTGAACATATACAAACACACACGTGGACATATACAAACACACACGTGGACATATACAAACACACACATGGACATATACAAACACACACGTGGACATATACAAACACACACGTGGACATATACAAACACACGTGGACATATACAAACACACACATGGACATATACAAACACACACATGGACATATACAAACACACACGTGAACATATACAAACACACACATGGACATATACAAACACACACGTGGACATATACAAACACACACGTGGACATATACAAACACACGTGGACATATACAAACACACACATGGACATATACAAACACACACGTGGACATATACAAACACACGTGGACATATACAAACACACACGTGGACATATACAAACACACACGTGGACATATACAAACACACACGTGGACATATACAAACACACACGTGGACATATACAAACACACACGTGGACATATACAAACACACGTGGACATATACAAACACACACGTGGACATATACAAACACACGTGAACATATACAAACACACATGGACATATACAAACACACACATGGACATATACAAACACACACGTGGACATATACAAACACACACGTGGACATATACAAACACACACGTGGACATATACAAACACACATGTGGACATATACAAACACACACGTGGACATATACAAACACACATGGACATATACAAACACACATGTGGACATATACAAACACACGTGAACATATACAAACACACATGTGGACATATACAAACACACACATGGACATATACAAAACACACGTGGACATATACAAACACACACATGGACATATACAAACACACACATGGACATATACAAACACACGTGGACATATACAAACACACGTGAACATATACAAACACACGTGGACATATACAAACACACGTGGACATATACAAACACACGTGGACATATACAAACACACGTGGACATATACAAACACACGTGGACATATACAAAAACACACGTGGACATACACAAACACACGTGGACATATACAAACACACGTGGACATATACAAACACACGTGGACATATACAAACACACGTGGACATATACAAACACACGTGGACATATACAAACACACGTGGACATATACAAACACACGTGGACATATACAAACACACGTGGACATATACAAACACACGTGGACATATACAAACACACGTGGACATATACAAACACACACATGGACATATACAAACACAAACATGGACATATACAAACACACGTGGACATATACAAACACACGTGGACATATACAAACACACGTGGACATATACAAACACACACATGGACATATACAAACACACGTGGACATATACAAACACACGTGGACATATACAAACACAAACATGGACATATACAAACACACGTGGACATATACAAACACACACATGGACATATACAAACACACGTGGACATATACAAACACACACGTGGACATATACAAACACACGTGGACATATACAAACACACGTGGACATATACAAACACACACATGGACATATACAAACACACGTGGACATATACAAACACACGTGGACATATACAAACACACGTGGACATATACAAACACACGTGGACATATACAAACACACGTGGACATATACAAACACACGTGGACATATACAAACACACGTGGACATATACAAACACACGTGGACATATACAAACACACACATGGACATATACAAACACACATGGACATATACAAACACACACATGGACATATACAAACACGTGGACATATACAAACACACGTGGACATATACAAACACACGTGGACATATACAAACACACGTGGACATATACAAACACACGTGGACATATACAAACACACGTGGACATATACAAACACACGTGGACATATACAAACACACGTGGACATATACAAACACACGTGGACATATACAAACACACGTGGACATATACAAACACACGTGGACATATACAAACACACGTGGACATATACAAACACACGTGGACATATACAAACACACGTGGACATATACAAACACACGTGGACATATACAAACACACGTGGACATATACAAACACACGTGGACATATACAAACACACGTGGACATATACAAACACACGTGGACATATACAAACACACGTGGACATATACAAACACACGTGGACATATACAAACACACGTGGACATATACAAACACACGTGGACATATACAAACACACGTGGACATATACAAACACACGTGGACATATACAAACACACGTGGACATATACAAACACACGTGGACATATACAAACACACGTGGACATATACAAACACACGTGGACATATACAAACACACACATGGACATATACAAACACACGTGGACATATACAAACACACGTGAACATATACAAACACACGTGGACATATACAAACACACACATGGACATATACAAACACACACGTGGACATATACAAACACACGTGGACATATACAAAACACACGTGGACATATACAAACACACAGTGGACATATACAAACACACGTGGACATATACAAACACACGTGGACATATACAAACACACACATGGACATATACAAACACACGTGGACATATACAAACACACGTGGACATATACAAACACACGTGGACATATACAAACACACACATGGACATATACAAACACAAACATGGACATATACAAACACACGTGGACATATACAAACACACGTGGACATATACAAACACACATGGACATATACAAAACACACGTGACATATACAAACACACGTGGACATATACAAACACACACATGGACATATACAAACACAAAAACATGGACATATACAAACACACGTGGACATATACAAACACACGTGGACATATACAAACACACGTGGACATATACAAACACACGTGACATATACAAACACACACGTGGACATATACAAACACACACATGGACATATACAAACACACACGTGGACATATACAAACACACACATGGACATATACAAACACACGTGGACATATACAAACACACACGTGGACATATACAAACACACGTGGACATATACAAACACACGTGAACATATACAAACACACACGTGGACATATACAAACACACACATGGACATATACAAACACACACGTGGACATATACAAACACACACATGGACATATACAAACACACACGTGGACATATACAAACACACACATGGACATATACAAACACACGTGGACATATACAAACACACGTGAACATATACAAACACACGTGGACATATACAAACACACGTGGACATATACAAACACACGTGGACATATACAAACACACATGGACATATACAAACACACGTGGACATACACAAACACACGTGGACATATACAAACACACGTGGACATATACAAACACACGTGGACATATACAAACACACGTGGACATATACAAACACACGTGGACATATACAAACACACGTGGACATATACAAACACACGTGGACATATACAAACACACGTGGACATATACAAACACACGTGGACATATACAAACACACGTGGACATATACAAACACACGTGGACATATACAAACACACGTGGACATACACAAACACACGTGGACATATACAAACACACGTGGACATATACAAACACACGTGCATATACATGAACACGTGCACACTCAAACACAGTCAGTGTGCTCATGTACACATGAACACACACGCATGCACACACACACACAGATACTGTACATATATAATTCCTGCCACCATAAAAGCACTGAGGCAGTTGAGGTTCGGATGTTTGGTTTTATTTCAGGTAATTATTTTATGGTTTGTTCTGTATGATTAAAAGATTGACTGCAGTTACACAACACAACCTCTGACCTTTAAGTTGAAGCAGAGATCCTCAACATAATTATAAGCACACCTTTTTACTGGATAGTCATTTCAGCTCATTCACTCTAATTTTGCTCATCCTTTTATGTCGCCCCTTGGCATGGGGACAAAGAGCTTCAAGGAGTGCAGTCGACCCCAGTCCAACCCACAGATCCCAACCCCCAGCCATCAGGATGGACTGGTAAAACTCCTCAAATATGGACACATCAAAGCAGGTGCCGGTGTGTGACCTGAGCACAATGACACTGCAGGGGTGGAGCCCAAACAAACTCCCTCAGCTATGACTGTGCAGGTCACTGACCGGACAATCAACAGCCAAGAAGAGAGTGAGAGGAGGATGAGGAGAAAAAGGGGGAGGCTTTCTCTCCTCTTACAACTGCAGTCCAGTCCAGAAATGTCCTTCCTTCTCTTTATCTCTGAGTTCCTCTCCTGTCTATTTCCATACGCTCTAGTCTTCTCCTCACCTTCCTTTCATTTTCCTAACCTCCCTCCCCCTCTTCATCTGGAAAGCATTAGCAGGGCTTGTGTCAGGTACGTTTCTGATAGCTGAATAGGAGCAATGCTAGTGGAAAATTCTCCTCTTGCCCAGAGTCCAGACCATAGCACAGCAACACATGTCCTGGGAAGGCTATGACTGGGATGAGCTGTCACAGCGAATAAGGAAGACTGATGTGGAGAGAGAAGAGAGAAGGGCGAGTGCTGCAAGGACTTGTTCCAGCTGTTTGTTGATACATGGCTTTCTCCATAGCTCGGAAGGCAAGCAGGAAGGAAGGTACACAGGCAATTAGGCAGGATGGCAAGCAAGCAGGCAGGTAGGAAGGCAGGAAGGTAGGAAGGCAGGCAGGCAGGGTGAGGAGTGGTGGAGGGTACGAGCTGAATGATGGCAGGGCTTCCTGTCAATCAGTTTGGTGCATTAATCTGTTGACAAGTCTAGCTCCCCTTCTCAAGCACTCCCAGAGTGCTCCACTACCCACAGCAAATTGGCCGTTGTCTCCAGTCAGAGCTGACTGAGATCTGTGGGCTGAGCTGTTACCTGGGGCTAGGCAGGCAGGCCGAGAAGAGAGGCAAGGACAGGACAGGGCGGGCTCCTTTTGCCCAGCTCCTAAATTACAGCGCTGCTCATCTCACTGTGCCCGAGGCCATATGTGTGCAAATACAGACAAACTCTCAAACTCTGTTTCTGTAACCACACATACATACACACACATGCACACACATTTACACACATGCACACACATACACACACATGCATGCACACACATGCACACACATGCACACCAACCCCCTCAGTTGCTTGCTTTCTCACATACACACACACCCACTTATCTTTGAACACAGTGTCCTAGATTAGCAGCTATATAGTGGCCTTGGTTGTCCTCCCCTGAGACACATGCAGAAATGATCCCATAATGGCTCCTGGCACTAAATGCTCCCTACTCTACTCTGCTCTACTAGCCTGGGCTCACTGTGTTCCCGGGGTGAGGCCACAGGGCATTCCCGTGCACACACTCCAAAAACATCACACACACACACACACACACACACACACACACACACACACACACACACACACACACACACACACACACACACACACACACACACACACACGCTCCCACCTCCTCGGATCCGCAACAACTGCTGTCCAGACCCCAATAAATCAGGCCGTGTGAAAGGCGTGGTGGTATATTATTCTCATTCAACATGGGAGCCTGCAGTGTTTTACAAGTCTTTATGTTTTCGAACAGCATTCACTAGACATGTATCACACTGAAGTACTTTCCTTGTTGAGTTATTGTGTAACTATATGAGAAAACATGGTGGCATTATATATAAGTATAATATCATCACTCATCTCTACAGTGGTTTGTCTCTTCCATGTCAGATCACCTCTACCAGGCTGATCACTACAAATAGACTTCGATTTCGGACGTTTGAAAAGGTCCTGAGAATGTGGATATATGCCTTACCCAGTGATCACAAAAAAAAGAGATTACCCAGCTCTAGGTCATGATGTTCAGAGCCGAAGTGGCTGCTCAGAACCTCCTGCAAAAATAAAAAGCCTTTTGTGAACTAACACTCACACTTGACTTTTCCCTCCCTTACTAGCCCTGAACATGTTGATAGATATTTTATTGAGGGAAAGTGTACTTACTATGACTGAGATATGTGGTTGTCCCACTTAGCTACCTTAAGATGAGTGCACTAACTTTAAGTCTCTCTGGATTGTCTGCTAAATTACTAAAATGTAAAAGTAAAAATGTGTCTATACCATGTACCAGGTCATTTCTACAGTGGTGTGTCTATTTGATGTCAGGTCATCTCTACAATGATGTTTGCACACACTGTATATAGACTTTTTCTATTATATTATCGACTGTATGTTTGTTTATTCCATTAGTAACTCTGTGTTGGTGTTTGTGTCGCACTGCTTAGCTTTACCTTGGCCAGGACGCAGTTGAAAATGAGAACTTGTTCTCAACTAGCCTACCTGGTTAAATGAAGGTGAAATAGTTTGTCTCTGTGAATGGTTTGTCCTCTGAGAAGTCAACTGTAAATTCCGGTGTTACTCAAGGTTCTGTTTTAGGACCACTATTGTTTTCACTATATATTTTACCTCTTGGGGATGTCATTCAAAAACATAATGTTAACTTTCACTGCTATGCGGATGACACACAGCTGTACATTTCAAATGAAACATGGTGAAGCCCGAAATTTGCCCTCGCTAGAAACCTGTGTTTCAGACATAAGGAAGTGGATGGCTGCAAACTTTCTACTTTTAAACTCGGACAAAACAGAGATGCTTGTTCTAGGTCTCAAGAAACAAAGAGATCTTCTGTTGAATCTGACAATTAATCTTAATGGTTGTACAGTCGTCTCAAATAAAACTGTGAAGGACCTCGGCATTACTCTGGACCCTGATCTCTCTTTTGACGAACATATCAAGACTGTTTCAAGGACAGCTTTTTTCCATCTATGTAACATTGCAAAAATCAGAAACTTTCTGTCCAAAAATTATGCAGAAAAATGAATCCATGCTTTTGTTACTTCTAGGTTAGACCACTGCAATGCTCTACTATCCGGGCTACCCGGATAAAGCACTAAATAAACTTCAGTTAGTGCTAAATACGGCTGCTATTACTCCAGTGCTAGCCTCCCTACACTGGCTTCCTGTTAAGGCAAGCGCTGATTTCAAGGTTTTACTGCTAACCTACAAAGCATTACATGAGCTTACTCCTACCTATCTCTCTGATTTGGTCCTGCCGTACATACCTACACATACGCTACGGTCACAAGACGCAGGCCTCCTAATTGTCCCTATAGAGCTCCATTTTTATGGAATGGTCTGCCTACCCATGTGAGAGACGCAGACTCAGTCTCAACCTTTAAGTCTTTCCTGAAGACTCATCTCTTCAGTGGGTCATATGATTGAGTGTAGTCTGGCCCAGGAGTGTGAAGGTGAACGGAAAGGCTCTGGAGCAACGAACCGCCCTTGTTGTCTCTGCCTGGTTCCCCTCTTTCCACTGTGATTCTCTGCCTCTAACCCTATTACAGGTGCTGAGTCACTGGCTTACTGGTGCTCTCTCATGCCGTCCCTAGGAGGATTCCTGTCTGGGTTGGCACCCCCCCTTGGGTTGTGCCGTGGCGGAGATCTTTGTGGGCTATACTCGGCCTTGTCTCAGGATGGTAAGTTGGTGGTTGAAGTGGTGTGGGGGCTGTGGCAAAGTGGGTGGGGTTATATCCTTCCTGTTTGGCCCTGTCTGGGGGTATCATCGGATGGGGCCACAGTGTCTCCCGATCCATCCTATCTCAGCCTCCAGTATTTATGCTGCAGTAGTTTATGTGTCGGCGGGCTAGGATCAGTTTGTTATATCTGGAGTACTTCTCCTGTCTTTTTATTTATTTTACCTTTATTTAACCAGGCAAGTCAGTTAAGAACATATTCTTATTTTCAATGACGGCCTGGGAACAGTGGGTTAACTGCCTGTTCAGGGGCAGAACGACAGATTTGTACCTTGTCAGCTCGGGGGTTTGAACTCGCAACCTTCCGGTTACTAGTCCAACACTCTAACCACTAGGCTACACTGCCGCCCCGTCTTATCCGGTGTCCTGTCTGAATTTAAGTATGCTCTCTCTAATTCTCTCTTTCTCTTTTTCTTTCTCTCTCTCGGAGGACCTGAACCCACGGACATGCCTCAGGACTACCTGGCATGATGTGTTCTTGCTGTCCCCAGTCCACCTGGCCGTGCTGCTGTTCCAGTTTCAACTGTTCTGCCTGCGGCTATGGATTCCTGACCTGTTCACCGGACATGCTACCTGTCCCAGACCTGCTGTTTTGAACTCTCTAGAGATAGCAGGAGTGTGTAGAGATACTCTTAATGATCGGCTATGAAAAGCCAACTGACATTTACTCCTGAGGTGCTGACTTGCTGCACCCTCGACAACTACTGTGATTATTATTATTTGACCATGCTGGTCATTTATGAACATTTGAACATCTTGGCCATGTTCTGTTATAATCTCCACCCGGCACAGCCAGAAGAGGACTGGCCACCCCTTATAGCCTGGTTCCTCTCTAGGTTTCTTCCTAGGTTTTGGCCTTTCAAGGGAGTTTTTCCTAGCCACCGTGCTTCTACACCTGCATTGCTTGCTGTTTGGGGTTTTAGGCTGGGTTTCTGTACAGCACTTTGAGATATCAGCTGATGATAGAAGGGCTATATAAATACATTTGATTTGAAATCAAATAAATAAATAAATATGTCTATTCCATGTCAGGTCATCTCTACAGTGTTGTATCCATTATATGTCAGGGAATCTCTACAGTGGTGTCTATTAAATGTCAGGTCACATCTACTGTGATGTGTCTATTAAACAGCAGGTACTCTCTACAGCAGATCAGGTCATCTCTATAGTGATGTGTCTATTAAACAGCAGGAACTCTCTACAGCAGATCAGGTCATCTCTATAGTGATGTGTCTATTAAACAGCAGGAACTCTCTACAGCAGATCAGGTCATCTCTATAGTGATGTGTCTATTAAACGTCAGGAACTCTCTACAGCAGATCAGGTCATCTCTACAATGCTGTGTCTATTAGATGTCAGGTCATCTCTACAATGCTGTGTCTATTAGATGTCAGGTCATCTCTACAATGCTGTGTCTATTAGATGTCAGGTCATCTCTATAGTGATGTGTCTATTAAACGTCAGGAACTCTCTACAGCAGATCAGGTCATCTCTACAATGCTGTGTCTATTAGATGTCAGGTAATCTCTACAATGCTGTGTCTATTAGATGTCAGGTCATCTCTACAATGCTGTGTCTGTTAGATGTCAGGTCAACTCTACAGTGCTGTGTCTATTAGATGTTATGTCATCTCTACAGTGCTGTGTCTATTAGATGTCAGGTCATCTCTACAGTGCTGTGTCTATTAGATGTCAGGTCATCTCTACAGTGCTGTGTCTATTAGATGTCAGGTCATCTCTACAGTGCTGTGTCTATTAGATGTCAGGTCATCTCTACAGTGCTGTGTCTATTAGATGTCAGGTCATCTCTATAGTGCTGTGTCTATTAGATGTCAGGTCATCTCTACAGTGCTGTGTCTATTAGATGTTATGTCATCTCTACAGTGCTGTGTCTATTAGATGTCAGGTCATCTCTACAGTGCTGTGTCTATTAGATGTTATGTCATCTCTATAGTGCTGTGTCTGTTAGATGTCAGGTCAACTCTACAGTGCTGTGTCTATTAGATGTTATGTCATCTCTACAGTGCTGTGTCTATTAGATGTCAGGTCATCTCTACAGTGCTGTGTCTATTAGATGTCAGGTCATCTCTACAGTGATGTGTCTATTAGATGTCAGGTCATCTCTACAGTGCTGTGTCTATTAGATGTCAGGTCATCTCTACAGTGCTGTGTCTATTAGATGTCAGGTCATCTCTACAGTGCTGTGTCTATTAGATGTTATGTCATCTCTACAGTGCTGTGTCTATTAGATGTTATGTCATCTCTACAGTGCTGTGTCTATTAGATGTTATGTCATCTCTACAGTGCTGTGTCTATTAGATGTCAGGTCATCTCTACAGTGCTGTGTCTATTAGATGTCAGGTCATCTCTACAGTGCTGTGTCTATTAGATGTCAGGTCATCTCTACAGTGCTGTGTCTATTAGATGTCAGGTCATCTCTACAGTGCTGTGTCTATTAGATGTCAGGTCATCTCCACAGTGCTGTGTCTATTAGATGTTATGTCATCTCTACAGTGCTGTGTCTATTAGATGTCAGGTCATCTCTACAATGCTGTGTCTATTAGATGTCAGGTCATCTCCACAGTGCTGTGTCTATTAGATGTTATGCCATCTCTACAGTGCTGTGTCTATTAGATGTCAGGTCATCTCTACAATGCTGTGTCTATTAGATGTTATGTCATCTCTACAGTGCTGTGTCTATTAGATGTCAGGTCATCTCTACAGTGCTGTGTCTATTAGATGTCAGGTCATCTCTACAGTGCTGTGTCTATTAGATGTTATGTCATCTCTACAGTGCTGTGTCTATTAGATGTCAGGTCATCTCTACAGTGCTGTGTCTATTAGATGTTAGGTCATCTCTACAGTGCTGTGTCTATTAGATGTTATGTCATCTCTACAGTGCTGTGTCTATTAGATGTCAGGTCATCTCTACAGTGCTGTGTCTATTAGATGTTATGTCATCTCTACAGTGCTGTGTCTATTAGATGTTATGCCATCTCTACAGTGCTGTGTCTATTAGATGTTATGCCATCTCTACAGTGCTGTGTCTATTAGATGTCAGGTCATCTCTACAGTGCTGTGTCTATTAGATGTTATGTCATCTCTACAGTGCTGTGTCTATTAGATGTTATGTCATCTCCACAGTGCTGTGTCTATTAGATGTCAGGTCATCTCCACAGTGCTGTGTCTATTAGATGTCAGGTCATCTCCACAGTGCTGTGTCTATTAGATGTTATGTCATCTCTACAGTGCTGTGTCTATTAGATGTCAGGTCATCTCTACAGTGCTGTGTCTATTAGATGTCATGTCATCTCTACAGTGCTGTGTCTATTAGATGTTATGTCATCTCTACAGTGCTGTGTCTATTAGATGTCAGGTCATCTCTACAGTGCTGTGTCTATTAGATGTTATGTCATCTCTACAGTGCTGTGTCTATTAGATGTTATGTCATCTCTACAGTGCTGTGTCTATTAGATGTCAGGTCATCTCTACAGTGCTGTGTCTATTAGATGTCAGGTCATCTCACAGTGCTGTGTCTATTAGATGTTATGTCATCTCTACAGTGCTGTGTCTATTAGATGTTATGTCATCTCTACAGTGCTGTGTCTATTAGATGTTATGTCATCTCTACAGTGCTGTGTCTATTAGATGTCAGGTCATCTCCACAGTGCTGTGTCTATTAGATGTTATGTCATCTCTACAGTGCTGTGTCTATTAGATGTCATGTCATCTCTACAGTGCTGTGTCTATTAGATGTCAGGTCATCTCTACAGTGCTGTGTCTATTAGATGTCATGTCATCTCTACAGTGCTGTGTCTATTAGATGTTATGTCATCTCTACAGTGCTGTGTCTATTAGATGTCAGGTCATCTCTACAGTGCTGTGTCTATTAGATGTTATGTCATCTCTACAGTGCTGTGTCTATTAGATGTTATGTCATCTCTACAGTGCTGTGTCTATTAGATGTCAGGTCATCTCTACAGTGCTGTGTCTATTAGATGTCAGGTCATCTCTACAGTGCTGTGTCTATTAGATGTTATGTCATCTCTACAGTGCTGTGTCTATTAGATGTTATGTCATCTCTACAGTGCTGTGTCTATTAGATGTCAGGTCATCTCTACAGTGCTGTGTCTATTAGATGTCAGGTCATCTCTATAGTGCTGTGTCTATTAGATGTCAGGTCATCTCTACAGTGCTGTGTCTATTAGATGTTATGTCATCTCTACAGTGCTGTGTCTATTAGATGTCAGGTCATCTCTACAGTGCTGTGTCTATTAGATGTTATGTCATCTCTATAGTGCTGTGTCTGTTAGATGTCAGGTCATCTCTACAGTGCTGTGTCTATTAGATGTTATGTCATCTCTACAGTGCTGTGTCTATTAGATGTCAGGTCATCTCTACAGTGCTGTGTCTATTAGATGTCAGGTCATCTCTACAGTGATGTGTCTATTAGATGTCAGGTCATCTCTACAGTGCTGTGTCTATTAGATGTCAGGTCATCTCTACAGTGCTGTGTCTATTAGATGTCAGGTCATCTCTACAGTGCTGTGTCTATTAGATGTTATGTCATCTCTACAGTGCTGTGTCTATTAGATGTTATGTCATCTCTACAGTGCTGTGTCTATTAGATGTTATGTCATCTCTACAGTGCTGTGTCTATTAGATGTCAGGTCATCTCTACAGTGCTGTGTCTATTAGATGTCAGGTCATCTCTACAGTGCTGTGTCTATTAGATGTCAGTGCTGGTCATCTCTACAGTGCTGTGTCTATTAGATGTCAGGTCATCTCTACAGTGCTGTGTCTATTAGATGTCAGGTCATCTCTACAGTGCTGTGTCTATTAGATGTTATGTCATCTCTACAGTGCTGTGTCTATTAGATGTCAGGTCATCTCTACAATGCTGTGTCTATTAGATGTCAGGTCATCTCCACAGTGCTGTGTCTATTAGATGTTATGCCATCTCTACAGTGCTGTGTCTATTAGATGTCAGGTCATCTCTACAATGCTGTGTCTATTAGATGTTATGTCATCTCTACAGTGCTGTGTCTATTAGATGTCAGGTCATCTCTACAGTGCTGTGTCTATTAGATGTCAGGTCATCTCTACAGTGCTGTGTCTATTAGATGTTATGTCATCTCTACAGTGCTGTGTCTATTAGATGTCAGGTCATCTCTACAGTGCTGTGTCTATTAGATGTAAGGTCATCTCTACAGTGCTGTGTCTATTAGATGTTATGTCATCTCTACAGTGCTGTGTCTATTAGATGTCAGGTCATCTCTACAGTGCTGTGTCTATTAGATGTTATGTCATCTCTACAGTGCTGTGTCTATTAGATGTCAGGTCATCTCTACAGTGCTGTGTCTATTAGATGTCAGGTCATCTCCACAGTGCTGTGTCTATTAGATGTTATGTCATCTCTACAGTGCTGTGTCTATTAGATGTTATGTCATCTCTACAGTGCTGTGTCTATTAGATGTCAGGTCATCTCTACAGTGCTGTGTCTATTAGATGTCAGGTCATCTCTATAGTGCTGTGTCTATTAGATGTCAGGTCATCTCTACAGTGCTGTGTCTATTAGATGTTATGTCATCTCTACAGTGCTGTGTCTATTAGATGTCAGGTCATCTCTACAGTGCTGTGTCTATTAGATGTTATGTCATCTCTATAGTGCTGTGTCTGTTAGATGTCAGGTCATCTCTACAGTGCTGTGTCTATTAGATGTTATGTCATCTCTACAGTGCTGTGTCTATTAGATGTCAGGTCATCTCTACAGTGCTGTGTCTATTAGATGTCAGGTCATCTCTACAGTGATGTGTCTATTAGATGTCAGGTCATCTCTACAGTGCTGTGTCTATTAGATGTCAGGTCATCTCTACAGTGCTGTGTCTATTAGATGTCAGGTCATCTCTACAGTGCTGTGTCTATTAGATGTTATGTCATCTCTACAGTGCTGTGTCTATTAGATGTTATGTCATCTCTACAGTGCTGTGTCTATTAGATGTTATGTCATCTCTACAGTGCTGTGTCTATTAGATGTCAGGTCATCTCTACAGTGCTGTGTCTATTAGATGTCAGGTCATCTCTACAGTGCTGTGTCTATTAGATGTCAGGTCATCTCTACAGTGCTGTGTCTATTAGATGTCAGGTCATCTCTACAGTGCTGTGTCTATTAGATGTCAGGTCATCTCTACAGTGCTGTGTCTATTAGATGTTATGTCATCTCTACAGTGCTGTGTCTATTAGATGTCAGGTCATCTCTACAATGCTGTGTCTATTAGATGTCAGGTCATCTCCACAGTGCTGTGTCTATTAGATGTTATGCCATCTCTACAGTGCTGTGTCTATTAGATGTCAGGTCATCTCTACAATGCTGTGTCTATTAGATGTTATGTCATCTCTACAGTGCTGTGTCTATTAGATGTCAGGTCATCTCTACAGTGCTGTGTCTATTAGATGTCAGGTCATCTCTACAGTGCTGTGTCTATTAGATGTTATGTCATCTCTACAGTGCTGTGTCTATTAGATGTCAGGTCATCTCTACAGTGCTGTGTCTATTAGATGTCAGGTCATCTCTACAGTGCTGTGTCTATTAGATGTTATGCCATCTCTACAGTGCTGTGTCTATTAGATGTCAGGTCATCTCTACAGTGCTGTGTCTATTAGATGTTATGTCATCTCTACAGTGCTGTGTCTATTAGATGTTATGCCATCTCTACAGTGCTGTGTCTATTAGATGTTATGCCATCTCTACAGTGCTGTGTCTATTAGATGTCAGGTCATCTCTACAGTGCTGTGTCTATTAGATGTTATGTCATCTCTACAGTGCTGTGTCTATTAGATGTTATGTCATCTCCACAGTGCTGTGTCTATTAGATGTCAGGTCATCTCCACAGTGCTGTGTCTATTAGATGTCAGGTCATCTCCACAGTGCTGTGTCTATTAGATGTTATGTCATCTCTACAGTGCTGTGTCTATTAGATGTCAGGTCATCTCCACAGTGCTGTGTCTATTAGATGTCATGTCATCTCTACAGTGCTGTGTCTATTAGATGTTATGTCATCTCTACAGTGCTGTGTCTATTAGATGTCAGGTCATCTCTACAGTGCTGTGTCTATTAGATGTTATGTCATCTCTACAGTGCTGTGTCTATTAGATGTTATGTCATCTCTACAGTGCTGTGTCTATTAGATGTCAGGTCATCTCTACAGTGCTGTGTCTATTAGATGTCAGGTCATCTCCACAGTGCTGTGTCTATTAGATGTTATGTCATCTCTACAGTGCTGTGTCTATTAGATGTTATGTCATCTCTACAGTGCTGTGTCTATTAGATGTTATGTCATCTCTACAGTGCTGTGTCTATTAGATGTCAGGTCATCTCCACAGTGCTGTGTCTATTAGATGTTATGTCATCTCTACAGTGCTGTGTCTATTAGATGTCATGTCATCTCTACAGTGCTGTGTCTATTAGATGTTATGTCATCTCTACAGTGCTGTGTCTATTAGATGTCAGGTCATCTCTACAGTGCTGTGTCTATTAGATGTTATGTCATCTCTACAGTGCTGTGTCTATTAGATGTTATGTCATCTCTACAGTGCTGTGTCTATTAGATGTTATGTCATCTCTACAGTGCTGTGTCTATTAGATGTCAGGTCATCTCTACAGTGCTGTGTCTATTAGATGTCAGGTCATCTCTACAGTGCTGTGTCTATTAGATGTCAGGTCATCTCTACAGTGATAAGTCTATTAGATGTCAGGTCATCTCTACATTGATGTGTCTATTAGATGTCAGGTCATCTCTACATTGATGTGTCTATTAGAAGTCAGGTCATCTCCACAGTGATGTGTCTATTAGATGTTATGTCATCTCTACTGTGATGTGTCTATTAGATGTCAAGTCATCTCTACTTTGATATGTCTATTAGATGTCAAGTCATCTCTACTTTGATGTGTCTATACCATGTCAGTTCGTCTCTACTGTGATGTGTCTATTAGATGTCAGGTGATCTCTACTGTGATGTGTCTATTAGATGTCAGATGATCTCTAAGGTGATGTCTCTTTTCCATGTCAGGTCATCTCTACAGTGGTGTGTCTATGCAATGTCAGGTCTTCTTCATAGTGTATAGTGGTGTGTTTATTCCATAGCGGTCAGCTCCTTAGTGTATGGTGCTTTGTCACTGCCATAGCGGTCAGCTCCTTAGTGTATGGTGCTTTGTCACTGCCATAGCGGTCAGCTCCTTAGTGTATGGTGCTTTGTCACTGCCATAGCGGTCAGCTCCTTAGTGTATGGTGCTTTGTCACTGCCATAGCGGTCAGCTCCTTAGTGTATGGTGCTTTGTCACTGCCATAGCGGTCAGCTCCTTAGTGTATGGTGCTTTGTCACTGCCATAGAGGTCAGCTCCTTAGTGTATGGTGCTTTGTCACTGCCATAGCGGTCAGCTCCTTAGTGTATGGTGCTTTGTCACTGCCATAGCGGTCAGCTCCTTAGTGTATGGTGCTTTGTCACTGCCATAGCGGTCAGCTCCTTAGTGTATGGTGCTTTGTCACTGCCATAGCGGTCAGCTCCTTAGTGTATGGTGCTTTGTCACTGCCATAGCGGTCAGCTCCTTAGTGTATGGTGCTTTGTCACTGCCATAGCGGTCAGCTCCTTAGTGTATGGTGCTTTGTCACTGCCATAGCGGTCAGCTCCTTAGTGTATGGTGCTTTGTCACTGCCATAGCAGTCAGCTCCTTAGTGTATGGTGCTTTGTCACTGCCATAGCAGTCAGCTCCTTAGTGTATGGTGCTTTGTCACTGCCATAGCGGTCAGCTCCTTAGTGTATGGTGCTTTGTCACTGCCATAGCAGTCAGCTCCTTAGTGTATGGTGCTTTGTCACTGCCATAGCGGTCAGCTCCTTAGTGTATGGTGCTTTGTCACTGCCATAGCGGTCAGCTCCTTAGTGTATGGTGCTTTGTCACTGCCATAGCAGTCAGCTCCTTAGTGTATGGTGCTTTGTCACTGCCATAGCAGTCAGCTCCTTAGTGTATGGTGCTTTGTCACTGCCATAGCAGTCAGCTCCTTAGTGTATGGTGCTTTGTCACTGCCATAGCGGTCAGCTCCTTAGTGTATGGTGCTTTGTCACTGCCATAGCAGTCAGCTCCTTAGTGTATGGTGCTTTGTCACTGCCATAGCGGTCAGCTCCTTAGTGTATGGTGCTTTGTCACTGCCATAGCGGTCAGCTCCTTAGTGTATGGTGCTTTGTCACTGCCATAGCAGTCAGCTCCTTAGTGTATGGTGCTTTGTCACTGCCATCTCGGTCAGCTCCTTAGTGTATGGTGCTTTGTCACTGCCATAGCGGTCAGCTCCTTAGTGTATGGTGCTTTGTCACTGCCATAGCGGTCAGCTCCTTAGTGTATGGTGCTTTGTCACTGCCATAGCGGTCAGCTCCTTAGTGCATGGTGCTTTGTCACTGCCCGGGACCACCCATACGTAGAATGTATGCACACATGACTGTAAGTCGCTTTGGATAAAAGCGTCAGCTAAATGGCATATATTATTATTATTATTATAGCGGTCAGCTCCTTAGTGTATGGTGCTTTGTCACTGCCATCTCGGTCAGCTCCTTAGTGTATGGTGCTTTGTCACTGCCATCTCGGTCAGCTCCTTAGTGTATGGTGCTTTGTCACTGCCATAGCGGTCAGCTCCTTAGTGTATGGTGCTTTGTCACTGCCATAGCTTTGTCAGCTCCTTAGTGTATGGTGCTTTGTCACTGCCATAGCGGTCAGCTCCTTAGTGTATGGTGCTTTGTCACTGCCATAGCGGTCAGCTCCTTAGTGTATGGTGCTTTGTCACTGCCATAGCGGTCAGCTCCTTAGTGTATGGTGCTTTGTCACTGCCATAGCGGTCAGCTCCTTAGTGTATGGTGCTTTGTCACTGCCATAGCAGTCAGCTCCTTAGTGTATGGTGCTTTGTCACTGCCATAGCGGTCAGCTCCTTAGTGTATGGTGCTTTGTCACTGCCATAGCGGTCAGCTCCTTAGTGTATGGTGCTTTGTCACTGCCATAGCGGTCAGCTCCTTAGTGTATGGTGCTTTGTCACTGCCATAGCGGTCAGCTCCTTAGTGTATGGTGCTTTGTCACTGCCATAGCAGTCAGCTCCTTAGTGTATGGTGCTTTGTCACTGCCATAGCAGTCAGCTCCTTAGTGTATGGTGCTTTGTCACTGCCATAGCGGTCAGCTCCTTAGTGTATGGTGCTTTGTCACTGCCATAGCGGTCAGCTCCTTAGTGTATGGTGCTTTGTCACTGCCATAGCGGTCAGCTCCTTAGTGTATGGTGCTTTGTCACTGCCATAGCGGTCAGCTCCTTAGTGTATGGTGCTTTGTCACTGCCATAGCAGTCAGCTCCTTAGTGTATGGTGCTTTGTCACTGCCATAGCAGTCAGCTCCTTAGTGTATGGTGCTTTGTCACTGCCATAGCAGTCAGCTCCTTAGTGTATGGTGCTTTGTCACTGCCATAGCGGTCAGCTCCTTAGTGTATGGTGCTTTGTCACTGCCATAGCAGTCAGCTCCTTAGTGTATGGTGCTTTGTCACTGCCATAGCGGTCAGCTCCTTAGTGTATGGTGCTTTGTCACTGCCATAGCGGTCAGCTCCTTAGTGTATGGTGCTTTGTCACTGCCATAGCGGTCAGCTCCTTAGTGTATGGTGCTTTGTCACTGCCATAGCGGTCAGCTCCTTAGTGTATGGTGCTTTGTCACTGCCATAGCGGTCAGCTCCTTAGTGTATGGTGCTTTGTCACTGCCATAGCGGTCAGCTCCTTAGTGTATGGTGCTTTGTCACTGCCATAGCGGTCAGCTCCTTAGTGTATGGTGCTTTGTCACTGCCATAGCGGTCAGCTCCTTAGTGTATGGTGCTTTGTCACTGCCATAGCGGTCAGCTCCTTAGTGTATGGTGCTTTGTCACTGCCATAGCAGTCAGCTCCTTAGTGTATGGTGCTTTGTCACTGCCATAGCGGTCAGCTCCTTAGTGTATGGTGCTTTGTCACTGCCATAGCAGTCAGCTCCTTAGTGTATGGTGCTTTGTCACTGCCATAGCGGTCAGCTCCTTAGTGTATGGTGCTTTGTCACTGCCATAGCGGTCAGCTCCTTAGTGTATGGTGCTTTGTCACTGCCATAGCGGTCAGCTCCTTAGTGTATGGTGCTTTGTCACTGCCATAGCGGTCAGCTCCTTAGTGTATGGTGCTTTGTCACTGCCATAGCGGTCAGCTCCTTAGTGTATGGTGCTTTGTCACTGCCATAGCGGTCAGCTCCTTAGTGTATGGTGCTTTGTCACTGCCATAGCGGTCAGCTCCTTAGTGTATGGTGCTTTGTCACTGCCATAGCGGTCAGCTCCTTAGTGTATGGTGCTTTGTCACTGCCATAGCGGTCAGCTCCTTAGTGTATGGTCAGCTGCCTTAGTGTATGGTGCTTTGTCACTGCCATAGCGGTCAGCTCCTTAGTGTATGGTGCTTTGTCACTGCCATAGCGGTCAGCTCCTTAGTGTATGGTGCTTTGTCACTGCCATAGCGGTCAGCTCCTTAGTGTATGGTGCTTTGTCACTGCCATAGCGGTCAGCTCCTTAGTGTATGGTGCTTTGTCACTGCCATAGCGGTCAGCTCCTTAGTGTATGGTGCTTTGTCACTGCCATAGCGGTCAGCTCCTTAGTGTATGGTGCTTTGTCACTGCCATAGCGGTCAGCTCCTTAGTGTATGGTGCTTTGTCACTGCCATAGCGGTCATCTCCTTAGTGTATGGTGCTTTGTCACTGCCATAGCGGTCAGCTCCTTAGTGTATGGTGCTTTGTCACTGCCATAGCGGTCAGCTCCTTAGTGTATGGTGCTTTGTGCTTAGTGTATGGTTTGTCACTGCCATAGCGGTCAGCTCCTTAGTGTATGGTGCTTTGTCACTGCCATAGCGGTCAGCTCCTTAGTGTATGGTGCTTTGTCACTGCCATAGCGGTCAGCTCCTTAGTGTATGGTGCTTTGTCACTGCCATAGCGGTCAGCTCCTTAGTGTATGGTGCTTTGTCACTGCCATAGCGGTCAGCTCCTTAGTGTATGGTGCTTTGTCACTGCCATAGCGGTCAGCTCCTTAGTGTATGGTGCTTTGTCACTGCCATAGCGGTCAGCTCCTTAGTGTATGGTGCTTTGTCACTGCCATAGCGGTCAGCTCCTTAGTGTATGGTGCTTTGTCACTGCCATAGCGGTCAGCTCCTTAGTGTATGGTGCTTTGTCACTGCCATAGCGGTCAGCTCCTTAGTGTATGGTGCTTTGTCACTGCCATAGCGGTCAGCTCCTTAGTGTATGGTGCTTTGTCACTGCCATAGCGGTCAGCTCCTTAGTGTATGGTGCTTTGTCACTGCCATAGCGGTCAGCTCCTTAGTGTATGGTGCTTTGTCACTGCCATAGCGGTCAGCTCCTTAGTGTATGGTGCTTTGTCACTGCCATAGCGGTCAGCTCCTTAGTGTATGGTGCTTTGTCACTGCCATAGCGGTCAGCTCCTTAGTGTATGGTGCTTTGTCACTGCCATAGCGGTCAGCTCCTTAGTGTATGGTGCTTTGTCACTGCCATAGCGGTCAGTCAGCTCACTGCCATAGCGGTCAGCTCCTTAGTGTATGGTGCTTTGTCACTGCCATAGCAGTCAGCTCCTTAGTGTATGGTGCTTTGTCACTGCCATAGCAGTCAGCTCCTTAGTGTATGGTGCTTTGTCACTGCCATAGCGGTCAGCTCCTTAGTGTATGGTGCTTTGTCACTGCCATAGCAGTCAGCTCCTTAGTGTATGGTGCTTTGTCACTGCCATAGCGGTCAGCTCCTTAGTGTATGGTGCTTTGTCACTGCCATAGCGGTCAGCTCCTTAGTGTATGGTGCTTTGTCACTGCCATAGCAGTCAGCTCCTTAGTGTATGGTGCTTTGTCACTGCCATAGCAGTCAGCTCCTTAGTGTATGGTGCTTTGTCACTGCCATAGCAGTCAGCTCCTTAGTGTATGGTGCTTTGTCACTGCCATAGCGGTCAGCTCTTAGTGTATGGTGCTTTGTCACTGCCATAGCAGTCAGCTCCTTAGTGTATGGTGCTTTGTCACTGCCATAGCGGTCAGCTCCTTAGTGTATGGTGCTTTGTCACTGCCATAGCGGTCAGCTCCTTAGTGTATGGTGCTTTGTCACTGCCATAGCAGTCAGCTCCTTAGTGTATGGTGCTTTGTCACTGCCATCTCGGTCAGCTCCTTAGTGTATGGTGCTTTGTCACTGCCATAGCGGTCAGCTCCTTAGTGTATGGTGCTTTGTCACTGCCATAGCGGTCAGCTCCTTAGTGTATGGTGCTTTGTCACTGCCATAGCGGTCAGCTCCTTAGTGTATGGTGCTTTGTCACTGCCATAGCGGTCAGCTCCTTAGTGTATGGTGCTTTGTCACTGCCATCTCGGTCAGCTCCTTAGTGTATGGTGTCACTTTGTCATCTCTAGCGGTCAGCTCCTTAGTGTATGGTGCTTTGTCACTGCCATAGCGGTCAGCTCCTTAGTGTATGGTGCTTTGTCACTGCCATAGCGGTCAGCTCCTTAGTGTATGGTGCTTTGTCACTGCCATAGCGGTCAGCTCCTTAGTGTATGGTGCTTTGTCACTGCCATAGCGGTCAGCTCCTTAGTGTATGGTGCTTTGTCACTGCCATAGCGGTCAGCTCCTTAGTGTATGGTGCTTTGTCACTGCCATAGCGGTCAGCTCCTTAGTGTATGGTGCTTTGTCACTGCCATAGCGGTCAGCTCCTTAGTGTATGGTGCTTTGTCACTGCCATAGCAGTCAGCTCCTTAGTGTATGGTGCTTTGTCACTGCCATAGCGGTCAGCTCCTTAGTGTATGGTGCTTTGTCACTGCCATAGCGGTCAGCTCCTTAGTGTATGGTGCTTTGTCACTGCCATAGCGGTCAGCTCCTTAGTGTATGGTGCTTTGTCACTGCCATAGCAGTCAGCTCCTTAGTGTATGGTGCTTTGTCACTGCCATAGCAGTCAGCTCCTTAGTGTATGGTGCTTTGTCACTGCCATAGCGGTCAGCTCCTTAGTGTATGGTGCTTTGTCACTGCCATAGCGGTCAGCTCCTTAGTGTAGTGGTGCTTTGTCACTGCCATAGCGGTCAGCTCCTTAGTGTATGGTGCTTTGTCACTGCCATAGCGGTCAGCTCCTTAGTGTATGGTGCTTTGTCACTGCCATAGCAGTCAGCTCCTTAGTGTATGGTGCTTTGTCACTGCCATAGCGGTCAGCTCCTTAGTGTATGGTGCTTTGTCACTGCCATAGCAGTCAGCTCCTTAGTGTATGGTGCTTTGTCACTGCCATAGCGGTCAGCTCCTTAGTGTATGGTGCTTTGTCACTGCCATAGCGGTCAGCTCCTTAGTGTATGGTGCTTTGTCACTGCCATAGCGGTCAGCTCCTTAGTGTATGGTGCTTTGTCACTGCCATAGCGGTCAGCTCCTTAGTGTATGGTGCTTTGTCACTGCCATAGCGGTCATCTCCTTAGTGTATGGTGCTTTGTCACTGCCATAGCGGTCAGCTCCTTAGTGTATGGTGCTTTGTCACTGCCATAGCGGTCAGCTCCTTAGTGTATGGTGCTTTGTCACTGCCATAGCGGTCAGCTCCTTAGTGTATGGTGCTTTGTCACTGCCATAGCGGTCAGCTCCTTAGTGTATGGTGCTTTGTCACTGCCATAGCGGTCAGCTCCTTAGTGTATGGTGCTTTGTCACTGCCATAGCGGTCAGCTCCTTAGTGTATGGTGCTTTGTCACTGCCATAGCAGTCAGCTCCTTAGTGTATGGTGCTTTGTCACTGCCATAGCGGTCAGCTCCTTAGTGTATGGTGCTAGTGTTGTCACTGCCATAGCGGTCAGCTCCTTAGTGTATGGTGCTTTGTCACTGCCATAGCGGTCAGCTCCTTAGTGTATGGTGCTTTGTCACTGCCATAGCGGTCAGCTCCTTAGTGTATGGTGCTTTGTCACTGCCATAGCGGTCAGCTCCTTAGTGTATGGTGCTTTGTCACTGCCATAGCGGTCAGCTCCTTAGTGTATGGTGCTTTGTCACTGCCATAGCGGTCAGCTCCTTAGTGTATGGTGCTTTGTCACTGCCATAGCGGTCAGCTCCTTAGTGTATGGTGCTTTGTCACTGCCATAGCGGTCAGCTCCTTAGTGTATGGTGCTTTGTCACTGCCATAGCGGTCAGCTCCTTAGTGTATGGTGCTTTGTCACTGCCATAGCGGTCAGCTCCTTAGTGTATGGTGCTTTGTCACTGCCATAGCGGTCAGCTCCTTAGTGTATGGTGCTTTGTCACTGCCATAGCGGTCAGCTCCTTAGTGTATGGTGCTTTGTCACTGCCATAGCGGTCAGCTCCTTAGTGTATGGTGCTTTGTCACTGCCATAGCGGTCAGCTCCTTAGTGTATGGTGCTTTGTCACTGCCATAGCGGTCAGCTCCTTAGTGTATGGTGCTTTGTCACTGCCATAGCAGTCAGCTCCTTAGTGTATGGTGCTTTGTCACTGCCATAGCGGTCAGCTCCTTAGTGTATGGTGCTTTGTCACTGCCATAGCGGTCAGCTCCTTAGTGTATGGTGCTTTGTCACTGCCATAGCGGTAGCTTAGTGTATGGTGCTTTGTCACTCAGCTCCTTAGTGTATGGTGCTTTGTCACTGCCATAGCGGTCAGCTCCTTAGTGTATGGTGCTTTGTCACTGCCATAGCGGTCAGCTCCTTAGTGTATGGTGCTTTGTCACTCAGCCATAGCTTTGTCAGCTCCTTAGTGTATGGTGCTTTGTCACTGCCATAGCGGTCAGCTCCTTAGTGTATGGTGCTTTGTCACTAGCCAGCTCCTTAGTGTATGGTGCTTTGTCACTGCCATAGCGGTCAGCTCCTTAGTGTATGGTGCTTTGTCACTGCCATAGCGGTCAGCTCCTTAGTGTATGGTGCTTTGTCACTGCCATAGCGGTCAGCTCCTTAGTGTATGGTGCTTTGTCACTGCCATAGCGGTCAGCTCCTTAGTGTGCTTTATGGTGTGCTTTGTCACTGCCATAGCGGTCAGCTCCTTAGTGTATGGTGCTTTGTCACTGCCATAGCGGTCAGCTCCTTAGTGTATGGTGCTTTGTCACTGCCATAGCGGTCAGCTCCTTAGTGTATGGTGCTTTGTCACTGCCATAGCGGTCAGCTCCTTAGTGTATGGTGCTTTGTCACTGCCATAGCAGTCAGCTCCTTAGTGTATGGTGCTTTGTCACTGCCATAGCGGTCAGCTCCTTAGTGTATGGTGCTTTGTCACTGCCATAGCAGTCAGCTCCTTAGTGTATGGTGCTTTGTCACTGCCATAGCAGTCAGCTCCTTAGTGTATGGTGCTTTGTCACTGCCATAGCAGTCAGCTCCTTAGTGTATGGTGCTTTGTCACTGCCATAGCAGTCAGCTCCTTAGTGTATGGTGCTGTGTCACTGCCATAGCAGTCAGCTCCTTAGTGTATGGTGCTTTGTCACTGCCATAGCAGTCAGCTCCTTAGTGTATGGTGCTTTGTCACTGCCATAGCAGTCAGCTCCTTAGTGTATGGTGCTTTGTCACTGCCATAGCAGTCAGCTCCTTAGTGTATGGTGCTTTGTCACTGCCATAGCAGTCAGCTCCTTAGTGTATGGTGCTGTGTCACTGCCATAGCAGTCAGCTCCTTAGTGTATGGTGCTTTGTCACTGCCATAGCAGTCAGCTCCTTAGTGTATGGTGCTGTGTCACTGCCATAGCAGTCAGCTCCTTAGTGTATGGTGCTTTGTCACTGCCATAGCGGTCAGCTCCTTAGTGTATGGTGCTTTGTCACTGCCATAGCAGTCAGCTCCTTAGTGTATGGTGCTGTGTCACTGCCATAGCAGTCAGCTCCTTAGTGTATGGTGCTTTGTCACTGCCATAGCAGTCAGCTCCTTAGTGTATGGTGCTGTGTCACTGCCATAGCAGTCAGCTCCTTAGTGTATGGTGCTTTGTCACTGCCATAGCAGTCAGCTCCTTAGTGTATGGTGCTGTGTCACTGCCATAGCAGTCAGCTCCTTAGTGTATGGTGCTTTGTCACTGCCATAGCGGTCAGCTCCTTAGTGTATGGTGCTTTGTCACTGCCATAGCAGTCAGCTCCTTAGTGTATGGTGCTTTGTCACTGCCATAGCAGTCAGCTCCTTAGTGTATGGTGCTTTGTCACTGCCATAGCAGTCAGCTCCTTAGTGTATGGTGCTTTGTCACTGCCATAGCAGTCAGCTCCTTAGTGTATGGTGCTTTGTCACTGCCATAGCGGTCAGCTCCTTAGTGTATGGTGCTTTGTCACTGCCATAGCGGTCAGCTCCTTAGTGTATGGTGCTTTGTCACTGCCATAGCGGTCAGCTCCTTAGTGTATGGTGCTTTGTCACTGCCATAGCGGTCAGTTCCTTAGTGTATGGTGCTTTGTCACTGCCATAGCAGTCAGCTCCTTAGTGTATGGTGCTTTGTCACTGCCATAGCAGTCAGCTCCTTAGTGTATGGTGCTTTGTCACTGCCATAGCGGTCAGCTCCTTAGTGTATGGTGCTTTGTCACTGCCATAGCGGTCAGCTCCTTAGTGTATGGTGCTTTGTCACTGCCATAGCGGTCAGCTCCTTAGTGTATGGTGCTTTGTCACTGCCATAGCGGTCAGCTCCTTAGTGTATGGTGCTTTGTCACTGCCATAGCGGTCAGCTCCTTAGTGTATGGTGCTTTGTCACTGCCATAGCGGTCAGCTCCTTAGTGTATGGTGCTTTGTCACTGCCATAGCGGTCAGCTCCTTAGTGTATGCTGCTTTGTCACTGCCATAGCAGTCAGCTCCTTAGTGTATGGTGCTTTGTCACTGCCATAGCAGTCAGCTCCTTAGTGTATGGTGTGCCATCCATGCCATGTTTGTGGGCCTGCAGTCTGACACAGCAACCAAAGAGGAGACATGTGTCTTTAATTAAAGTTAAGCTCTGTGTCAGTCTAATTGCTTCAAAAGCTACAGCCTCTCTCTTATTGTTCTCCGGCCACATCAGACTAACACAAACTGGTTTCCTTTTCTTCTAATTTCTTCAAAACCCACGCTGTCACGCTATGGACCTATCAGCTAGCCCCTATCCCCCAGACACACACTCTCTACTGTAATGTGGAGTAGGTCTTCTGGTGACCTCATAGTGGGTTTGATGTGGCAGAGGGTGTCACATTAGTAACCTGAGTCAGCAAATTCAGTTTCTGTCCTTTACTGGTTCTTCACCTTGACTTCATTGTGTTGGTACCCAAACTTAACTAGTTGTTATTGTTGGTAAAAACACAATGTACCAGCATGAACCACCAATCACAAAATAATCATACATTCTGCAATGATACTTTTAATTGTGCAAATTACACCCCACTTCCTCTCTCAGTGTCTGTGTGTGTACATGCACATGAGTGTGTGTGTGTGTGTGTGTGTGTGTGTGTGTGTGTGTGTGTGTGTGTGTGTGTGTGTGTGTGTGTGTGTGTGTGTGTGTGTGTGTGTGTGTGTGTGTGTGTGTGTGTGTGTGTGTGTGTGTGTGTGTGTGTGTGTGTGTGTGTGTGTGTGTGTGTATGTGCATACATGTGTGTACACTACAACTCCAGAAGTCTATTCTCTTTGATGTCCACAAAGTAGTGCCCTCATGTCCAGCCCCTCTCTGCCAGGAAAACTGGGTCCCCCAGGAGCCCCACTGGCTGCTGAGCGAAAAAGGCTCTTTTTGATGTTCTAAAGAGGGACGATCTCCAATGTAATTTAGCCTTTCATCTGCTCCTTCCTTTGTCTGTGATTCATCCAGACTTTGGCAAAGTTAGCAACCTTTTCACAAGTCCAAAGTAATATCATACAGCTTTAAAAATAAACAGCTCCTGAGTGAGAAGGGAAGAGGGTCCAATAACAATACAGCAAAGGACTGGGCATTTGCTAGCTCTCACAATCATCATGTTATCCATCATCAGTAGTATACAGTAACTATTTTGTTTCATTTAAGTAAATGCTGCAATCAGATCAGAGTAATGCATACATGTGGTATTTGTTGGGTTTTGGTTATTATACACTAATACAAGTTTCAAATCACAAACTATCCACAAATCCACAATTGGGTCTCACTGCTGACACTATGGTGTTAATATTTGTGTCATTCTCAAAACTTTTGTACACGACTGTAGATCTAACATCTTACTCTAGATCTAACATCTTACTCCAGTGCTAGTGGTACAGGTCTGGAGTAAGATGTTAGATCTGGAGTAAGATGTTAGTTCTGGAATAAGATCTGGAGTAAGATATTAGTACTGGAGTAAGAGAATAGATCTGGATTTAGATGTTAGATATGGAGTAAGACGTTCATTCTGGAGTAAGATGTTAGATCTGGAGTAAGATGTTAGATATGGAGTAAGATATTAGATCTGGAGTAAGATGTTAGATCTGGAATAAGAACTAGAGTAAGATATTTGTACTGGAGTAAGATAATAGATATGTAGATCTAACATCTAACATCTTACTCCAGATCTAATATCTTACTCCAGATCTAATATCTTACTCCAGATCTATTCTCTTACTCCAGTACTAATATCTTATTCCAGATCTTATTCCAGAACTAACATCTTACTCCAGATCTATTCTCTTATTCCAGAACTAACATCTTATTCCAGATCTAATATCTTACTGTAGATCTTACTCCAGATCTCACTCCAGTACTAATATCTTATTCCAGATCGAATATCTTTCTCGAGATCTTACTCAAGATCAGATATCTTACTCCAGATCTAGTTTCTTACTCCAGATCTAACATCTTATTCCAGATCTAACATATTACTCCAGATCTTACTCCAGATCTAACATCTTACTCCAGATCTAACATTTCTATTGTGGAAAAAGGCTAGTGGTACAGGTCTGCATTGGAGAGTAAACACTTTTTTAAAGCTACTGAATAGAAACCTGTTTTTCAGGATTCATAAGCGATTCCTGAAGTGACCAGGCACTTCGGCAATCACTTTACCCTGGTGATTTATGGTCCAGTGCAGTAAGAGTCCTAATAGTAGAGACCATAGGGGAGTTTAAAACTGAGTTTGCCAGGCTGTTTTCTTTAGCACGCAATTGGATTAATGTTTAACAGGCTGGCGTTTGGTTAAAGGGCAGACAGCTTTCCAAGTGGGCAACTCCCCCACCTCTCTCTCTCTCTCTCTCTCTCTCTCTCTCTCTCTCTCTCTCTCTCTCTCTCTCTCTCTCTCTCTCTCTCTCTCTCTCTCTCTCTCTCTCTCTCTCACACACACACACACACACACACACTCAGATCAGATCAGATAGAACAAGAGCAAGAGAAAGCAATGTCAAGGGTCACTTTTCCATCTATGATGTATGGACATGGTGTGCCTCAGGCTGTGTGTGACTCAGGCTGTGAGTGACCCCATATCTTTCCAAAGCCACAGGGGGGTGGAGCCAGGGAAGTTTACGGGTATGACAGACAGGGGCATGTTGACCCTTGAGAGCATTAGGCTGGTCAATTTTGACTCTCCAAGGGCAGAGTTAAATGGGTTAAAAGAGCCCTTCATAACTCTTCCCATAATCTTAACATTGACACAAATGAAATGAAAGTTTATTTGTCACGTGCACGGGATTCAGCAGGTGTAAAGAGTACAGTGAAATGCTTGCTGGCAAGCTCTTCCTTAACAATGCAGTAAACTAAGTCATATAATAATAATATATGCCATTTAGCAGACGCTTTTATCCAAAGCGACTTACAGTCATGTGTGCATACATTCTATGTATGGGTGGTCCCGGGATCGAACCCACTACCCTGGCGTTACAAGCGCCATGCTCTACCAACTGAGCTACAGTCATATAAAATAAAAACACACAATAATATACACTATATACAAGGCGACAGTTAAGGTAAGGCCATGTACACTAAGCAGAGCCTTCAGAAAGTATTGACACCCCTTGACTTTGTCCACATATTGTTGTGTTACAAAGTGGGATTAAAATGTATTTCATTGTAATTTTTTGTCAACGATCTACACAAAATAATCCATCCGTAATGTCAAAGTGGAAGAAAAATACCCATAACATGATGCAGCCACCACCATGCTTGAAAATATGATTAAGTGGTACTCAGTGATGTGTTGTGTAGGATTTGCCCCAAACATAACACTTTGTATTCAGGACATAAAGTACATTTCTTTGACATATTTTTGCAGTATTAATTTAGTGCCTTATTGCAAACACGATGCATGTTTTGGAAAAAAAAAAAAAATAATTATACGCAGACATCTTTCTTTTCACTCTGTCATTCATGTTAGTATTGTGGAGTAACTACAATGTTGTTGATCCATCCTCAGTTATCTCCTGTCACAACCATTAAACTCTGTAACTGTTTTAACATCACCACTGGCCTCATTGTGAAATCACTGAGTGGTTTCCTTCCTCCTTGGCAACTGAGTTAGGAAGGGCGCCCGTATCTTTGTAGTGACTGTGTGTATCAGCCTGTTCTCATAGACTCGACTTAACATAGTCAGTTTAAACCGGGACACTCAAATTAATATGATATGTTTGATATCGTTACATGTAACAGATGGTCACTTACCCAAATGTTGCAAGTATGAATCCCATCTCAGACCATTTTTGTATTTTACCTAATTAGCAACTTTTCAACTACTTACTATGTTAGCTAACCCTTCCCTAACCCTAACATTAACCCTTTTAGATAACCCCTAACCCAAAGGTTGTGAGTTCAATCTCATCACGGATAACTTGAGCATTTTTACTCATTAACCCTTTTAGCCAACCCTAACCTTAAACCTTTTAGCTAATCTTTCCCTAACCTGAACCATAACATTAACCCTTGAACCTAACTCCTAAACTAAGCTCTAACCTTAACCCTAACCTCTAACCTAGCTAACGTCAGCCAGTAAGCTAACGTCAGCCACCTAGCCACCTAACTAGAATTTGTAACATATCATACGTTTTGTAATCTGTAACATATTGTATGTTTTGCAAATTCATAACATATTGTACGCTTTGCAAATGTGTAACATAATATGAATTGTAATTTGTAACACATCATACTAAATGGGTGATGGAAGCCCACAAAATTATACATACCATACGAAACATAGCATACTGTATCATACTAAATGGAGTGTTTCAGATTTACTTACAGAATAATACAAAATTCTCTTAGACCAGTTTGGGTATTGATACACAATCCAAAGTATAATTAATAACTGCACCATGCTCAAAGGGATATGTAATGTCTGTTTTTTAGCCATCTACAGGCACCTTCCTTTGCGAACCAATGGAAAATCTCCCTGGTTTTTGTGGTTGAATCTGAAACAAAATCTCAATTTAATCAATTTTAAATTAATGTGGAAAAAGTCATGGGGTATGAATTAGAGGTCGGCCGATTATGATTTTTCAACACCGATACCGATACCGATTATTGGAGGACCAAAAAGGCAAATACCAATTAATCGGCAAAATGTTATATGTATTTGTAATAATGACAATTACAACAATACTGAATGAACAATGAACACTTTTATTTTAACTTAATGTAATACATAAAGAAAATCTATTTAGTCTCAAATAAATAATGAAACGTGTCCAATTTGGTTTAAATAATGCAAAACACATTGTTGGAGAAGAAAGTAAAAATGCAATATGTGCCATGTAAAAGCGAAGGTTTAAGTTCCTTGCTCAGAACAACGTTTAAGTTCCTTAATAGCCAACCAAAGGGTGGCTAACTTGAAGAATCTCAAATATAAAATATATTTTGATTTGTTTAACACTTTTTGGTTACTAAATTGTTCCATATGTGCTATTTGATAGTTTTTGATGTCTTCACTATTATTCTACAATGTAGAAAACAGTCAAAATAAAGAAAAACAATTGAATGAGTAGGTGTCCAAACTTTTGACTGGTACTGTATGTTGGAGACCTCTTGCGTAGAGAATATGGCTGTTGAAAAGGCCACTTGTAGAAAACCTTACTTCATAACTTGGGGGAAGTCTGTCTGACACCACACTCAGTCAACCGGTTTGATGGTGTGCAGTGCAGGTACAGTTGAAGTCGGAAGTTTACATACACCTTAGCCAAATACATTTAAACTCAGTTTTTCACAATTCCTGACATTTAATCAGAGTAAAAATGTCCTGTCTTAGGTCAGTTAGGATCACCACTTTATTTTAAGAATGTGAAATGTCAGAATAATGGTAGAGAGAATTATTTTTTTCAGCTTTTATTTCTTTCATCACATGCTCAGTGGGTCAGTAATTGACATACTCTCAATTAGTATTTGGTAGCATTGCCTTTAAATTGTTTAACATGGGTCAGACATTTCGGGTAGCCTTCCACAAGCTTCCCACAATAAGTTGGGTGCATTCTGGCCCATTCCTCCTGACAGAGTTGGTGTAACTGAGTCAAGATTGTAGGCCTCCTTGCTCGCACACACTTTTTCAGTTCTGCCCACAAATTTTCTACAGAATTGGGGTCATGGCTTTGTGACGGCCACTCCAATACCTTGACTTTGTTGTCCTTAAGCCATTTTTCCACAACTTTGTTTGGGGTCATTGTCCATTTGGAAGACCCATTTGCGACCAAGCTTTAACTTCCTGACTGATGTCTTGAGTTGTTGCTTCAATAAATCCACATAACTTTCCTCCTCATGATGCCCTCTATTTTGTGAAGTGCACCAGTCCCTCCTGCAACACCCCCACAACACGATGCTGCCACCCCCATGCTTCACGGTTTGGATGGAGTTCTTCAGTTTGCAAGCCTCCCCCTTTTTCCTCCAAATATAACGATGGTCATTATGGCCAAACAGTTTTAATTTAGTTTCATCAGACCAGAGGACATTTCTCCAAGAAGTACGATCATTGTTCCCATGTGCAGTTACAAACCGTCGTCTGGCTATTTTATGGCAGTTTGGGAGTGGTGGCTTCTTCCTTGCTGAGCGGCCTTTCAGGTTATGTCGATATAGGACTCGTTTTACTGTGGATATAGATACTTTTGTACCTGTACCTGTTTCGTCCAGCATCTTCAAAAGGTCCTTTGCTGTTGTTCTGGGATTGATTTGTACTTTCGCACACAAAGTACGTTCAAAGCAAAGAGGCAATGAGTTTGAAGGTAAGCATCCACAAAATACATCCACAGGTACACCTCCAATTGACTCAAATGATGTCAATTAGCCTATCGGAAGCTTCTAAAGCCATGACATTTTCTGGAATTTCCAAGCTGTTTAAAGGCACAGTCAACTTAGTGTATGTAAACTTCTGACCGACTGGAATTGTGATACAGTGAATTGTAAGTGAAATAATCTGTCTGTAAACAATTGTTGGTAAAATTACTTGCGTCATGCACAAAGTAGATGTCCTAACCGATTTGCCAAAACCATAGTTTGTTAACAGAAAATCTGTAGAGTGGTTGAAAAATGAGTCTTGATGACTCCAACCTAAGTGTATGTAAACTCCCTACTTCAACTCCATATCCTGGTTTGTTCTGTTAGAGAGCAGTGTAAGTAAGATCCTGATCATACATCATTGGGTTACATTGTCCTAATTGCATATGAATTGGCAGCCCAGTTAGGGATTTTTTTTGTTGTTCAATCTGAACCATATGGGGCTGAAATGTTTTGTCAGACTCTCATTGAACAGACCTGCCCTCTTCCTCTGGTTCTTTTGTTCTGGTTCTAGAGGGGGTATCAGGGGACTGCTTATCACACTAACACAGGATACCACAGTGGTGTCATGGTGCAAGACAGGAAGTGACAGTGTGGCACAGCGTTGTTTTCATAGGGAATGAGGATATGTCGTGACATACAGTCCGTAAATACCTCAATGAAAACATCAAGTTTTTACCTCAATGAAAACCGGAATAGACAACACACTTTTAAGTTTGAAGGGGTTATTATTATGAACTGTCAATTGGCAAATTATGAAATATTTGTTTACTACACAATATCATTAAACAATGAGCTAGTGTGCTATGCTTTCAAACAACTGAATTATTGTAGAATTATGTCATGATTACACTCAACCTTATCTATTTCTGTGTGTGACCTTTGGGATTTAATGACAATAACCAGCTAGCCTTTCTCTCCTGTCTGCTCAGCGTCTCACCTCTACACTACAACATATTTGCCAACCATTGATGAAGAAGAATTTCTGCTGAAAGAGAGGGCTGGGAAGAGACCCAGGCGTAGTGTAGTTGTGTAGGGTTTTGGTGTATGTGCTTTGGGGGGTGAAGTTCTTTGGTCAGGTCTGAGAAGGAGATGTGTCGTTCCACCAATTCGGTGCCTTTTGAGAAGTGCATCTTGATTTTTTTAAAGCGTTTGATTTCACCTAATTTTAACATTCTGTCATAAAGAGCACATGTTCAACTTCTTAAAAAAACATGTTGTCCCATCTCAAGAGGTTACATTAAAAAACATGTTGTCCCATCTCAAGAGGTTACATTAAAAAACATGTTGTCCCATCTCAAGAGGTTACATTAAAAAACATGTTGTCCCATCTCAAGAGGTTACATTAAAAAACATGTTGTCCCATCTCAAGAGGTTACATTAAAAAACATGTTGTCCCATCTCAAGAGGTTACATTAAAAAACATGTTGTCCCATCTCAAGAGGTTACATTAAAAAACATGTTGTCCCATCTCAAGAGGTTACATTAAAAAACATGTTGTCCCATCTCAAGAGGTTACATTAAAAAACATGTTGTCCCATCTCAAGAGGTTACATTAAAAAACATGTTGTCCCATCTCAAGAGGTTACATTAAAAAACATGTTGTCCCATCTCAAGAGGTTACATTAAAAAACATGTTGTCCCATCTCAAGAGGTTACATTAAAAAACATGTTGTCCCATCTCAAGAGGTTACATTAAAAAACATGTTGTCCCATCTCAAGAGGTTACATTAAAAAACATGTTGTCCCATCTCAAGAGGTTACATTAAAAAACATGTTGTCCCATCTCAAGAGGTTACATTAAAAACATGTTGTCCCATCTCAAGAGGTTACATTAAAAAACATGTTGTCCCATCTCAAGAGGTTACATTAAAAACATGTTGTCCCATCTCAAGAGGTTACATTAAAAACATGTTGTCCCATCTCAAGAGGTTACATTAAAAACATGTTGTCCCATCTCAAGAGGTTACATTAGTTAAAAAACATGTTGTCCCATCTCAAGAGGTTACATTAAAAAACATGTTGTCCCATCTCAAGAGGTTACATTAAAAAACATGTTGTCCCATCTCAAGAGGTTACATTAAAAAACATGTTGTCCCATCTCAAGAGGTTACATTAAAAAACATGTTGTCCCATCTCAAGAGGTTACATTAAAAAAACATGTTGTCCCATCTCAAGAGGTTACATTAAAAAAACATGTTGTCCCATCTCAAGAGGTTACATTAAAAAACATGTTGTCCCATCTCAAGAGGTTACATTAAAAAAACATGTTGTCCCATCTCAAGAGGTTACATTAAAAAACATGTTGTCCCATCTCAAGAGGTTACATTAAAAAACATGTTGTCCCATCTCAAGAGGTTACATTAAAAAAACATGTCCCATCTCAAGAGGTTACATTAAAAAACATGTTGTCCCATCTCAAGAGGTTACATTAAAAAACATGTTGTCCCATCTCAAGAGGTTACATTAAAAAACATGTTGTCCCATCTCAAGAGGTTACATTAAAAAAACTATAGTAAGTGCCTATTAAGTGTCAAATAAACTAACAGGGTTGACGATTACTACTTAAATCAGCCATAAATCCCTTTGTGACAGTGGAACAGGGAATGGCAATTGATTGGAAGCTTCACAAATAAAATGACAAATTGTTAAAATGATTCCTTTCTATCTATGGGTAATAGGGTTGCCGTGTTATGCTCGACCCGCTCACTTTTCTACCACAGAATACTAGAAAATGCTCAAAAAGAGTACAACCAGCTCACTGGCATCTACTCTATGATTTCACTATTAGATGTTGACTGTTTTTTTTTTTAAAGATTGTTTTATATACTGTATATAGTATATATATATATATATATGTATAAAGGAATAGTTTCACCATATTAAAAGGAGTCTTCAGTTCACGTAACAGGGTTGACCGTAAAATGAGGGACAGACGTAAATGAATCACTATTCAACTGAAATATTCATATTAAAAATAAGGTTTATTGAATTTATCTATGTTAAAGAGCACTTCATTTAACATTTTACTGCAGTGAGCTAAATCAGGGTCACACAGAGTGTTTCGTGGTAGTCTTAAACTAATCTACTATGACACAAAAGTCTACACCTCACACACACGGATAAGAGTCTAAAACAAATAAGACACCATGTCAGAGTTGAAATGTATTACATGTTGAGTTTGCATCCCAATATTACACTTTATATACATCACAGAAGACTGCCATTTTCAATTATGAAAACTATTAATACCATTCCACCCATTAGGCCACTAGAGTGAGATTTGGTCATTCGACTGCAGGAAAGAGTTTTAATATAACAGGCTTTTAAATTCTATATTGGTGCACAATTTCTACTTAAAATATCAAAGGGATGCAAAAGGCCCTCATTTCGTGAAACAAAATGGTGCAGTTCACAGGTGCAGTTCCCTCGAGCTTCAGTGGTTTACTGTGAGCACACACAGCTGTGTCTCATCTAACACCGTGAAAAAGACACACCAGACAAGGCAGCTGCCAAAGTGTGACCCTCTTCACATTTCATCCAACATCTATTCAGTGCAAAGTGTGACCACCACTCTCACCACCCTGCACTGGTTCATACACAGCTGTATTTTACTATGACCGATGTACAATGTTACCAAAGCCCAAAGAAACCCATTACACAGTTGTCTAAAAAACACACAGTTCATGTTGACTTAGCGGTATAAGAGCAGTAGCCTACGTGCTTTCTTCCCCACAGTGCAAAGTCATATCTGTAAAAAGTTCATTAGCTCATAAATCATAGTTAAAAATGTTTGTCTTGTGACTTATGCCCAAATAGTAGAGATTGGGGTCAGCCATGGTCATACTAACCCTGACCCTGTGTCCCTGAAGACACCAGGCCCCTGAGGTCAGGTGTTTGACCCAAGCAGAGCCCCTTCAAAAAAGCAGGCTAATGGCCTGTCACTGTCACTGTCACAGCCTGCCATGGGTCCCTATCACACTGGGCAGACTGGGACCAATGGTGCAAGGGCAGGGCGGAGACTGGGGCCTGGGGTCTGAGGGACAGAGCTAGGCCTTATTCACTCCCTTCTAACAATTATTCACCCCTGAAACTCTGACCTTCTAAACTGTGCATATGAGTGCTTCTACCACTTCGGAATGTTTACTAGTGCAAGACAACAAATCAAATCAAAGTTTATAGTGCAAAAAAAGGTGTTATGTGAACAATAGGTAAGTAAAGAAATAAAAACAACAGTAAAAAGACAGGCTGTATACAGTAGCGAGGCTATAAAAGTAGCAAGGCTACTTGTAGATATGGTTAAAGTGACTATGCATTTATGATGAACAGAGAGTAGCAGTAGCGTAAAAGAGGGGTTGGTTGATTAGCCAATGTGCGGGAGCACTGTTTGGTTGGCTCAATTGAGGTAGTATTTACATGAATGTATAGTTAAAGTGGCCATGCATATATGATAAACAACAGTGAGTTCTGTAGTTAGTTGTCACATACAGATACAAGAGTTATGTTGTTGAACACACCCTGAACACAGAATGATTTGTGTGGCAACTTTCAATGCACATGCAGAAGTGTGCAGTCACAGAATACTAATACAGGGATTTACAGTATGTAGCTGTGGCACATGCATATAGGGAATTGTGTGTGAATGGACCCTGTGAAGCAGAACAATGGCTCTTCTTCAGCTGGTCATGTGATGAGTGTACCTTGTGTGTGTGTGTGTGTGTGTGTGTGTGTGTGTGTGTGTGTGTGTGTGTGTGTGTGTGTGTGTGTGTGTG